>NW_005871883.1:44322-52715 GCF_000147115.1 Myotis lucifugus
CCCCCGACCCATGCACGAATTTCATGCACCGGGCCTCTGGTGTATTCATATTTTATAGTTACAGCTTTTAAAATCCCAGCTGTGTCCTTGAGCTGCTTCTTTATAATATTATCTAACTTTGCTTACATTCACCAAAATATGAGTTTCTTGAAGGCAAGGACTCCTCTCTGTCTGGTTGGCTCCTGCTGTGTTCCCAGTGTTAAGACAGTGCCTACAGTAGCTGCTCAGTAAATATTTATGGAATGAATAAAAGAGATTGTTGGGTCTGTTTGTTTGATGCTTGGCCTGGCGTTGGATGGAAGTGGGAAGAATATTATATTACTAAGTACTTATTTCTTTATAAAAGTAAAATTATTTTGACCCATAGCACTTGATGGATTAAAGAAGCCTAACCTTACTGCTAGTCAGTGTCCTTGTGACTACTCCACAACTAGATAACCCATAAGAGACAGAATTGGTTGAAATATCTGTATTACCAACTGCCTTCCTGTAAATTACTGGCTTTTTTTATTTCCATACTACTGTACTGGAACATCTTCATCAGGCTGGCCTTTTTCCCCCTACTTTCTATTTTGCTTTTTTTTGTTTTGTTTTGTTTCTGATGAGGTCATTTATTTGATTTTATTCATTCAATGGGTATTTATTGCGTAGTAGTTATGTACAAGTGCTGTGCTAGGCGTTGTGCAAGGTACACAAAAATAGATCCTGCGTAGGGAGCTGACAGTATAATCGGGGAGGTTAAATATGCATAGAAATGATTGTCATAAAAACTTAGTCCATGAATGCCACAGAGGAATGATACGGTACTTGATGATTACTTGTACTAGCCCTGTAAAGCCCTGATTTCTCAGTTAGTCACCCATTTCATCTGTATGTGAATGGTTTTAAAGTAAGAGAATGTTTTTGTTGGTGTGCAGTTTTATTTTATTTAGACTTTTTCAAATGGTTAAGGATATTGGAAGAAAGGAAGTTTCAAAGTTTCACACTAAGCACCTACGACTTTTCCTTTTGCTTCAGATGCTAATCCGAGTTGCACTGAGGTGGACTCATGTTCTTTGTTTCTTTATAGGGGAGTGAGTATTAACGTTCTCAGGCACGAAGCTGAGTTTTACGGAATCACTCCGTTGGGTATGTGTTCTGATGTTCCTACTTACGGTTTGACCCTTTGTGCACAAAACTGCCCCCAATACAGTGTGTCCTATGCCAGGTCCTAGTTTGGGATGGACTAGGTCAGTGTGGGTTTTCATGGCAAGAAGATGTTAGCAGCTGGTTTAACTTAGACCTGCTCCTGTTCCCCTGTCCTCTCACCGGAGAGCGTGGCAGCGGAGAGCTGCTTCTCTGGTGCGCGCATCTGACAGGTGTGTCTGGCGTTTTCAGTGAGAAGGCTCCTGCTGTGCGAAGAGCTGGAGCGCTCGTCCTGCGGCAGCGTCCTCTTCCACGGCTACCTGCCCCCACCAGGTACGGGCACTGTGCTCAGTCCTTCTATGTGCTTGTTCTCATGAAGCAGGTATATTTACACTCAGGTATGAATGGGGAGAAAGAAGACCTATTCTTTGATTCTTTCTTACCTATGCACCTACTAGGAATGGTGAGAACTTTAATTGTGATAGAAGTTAAGTCAGCACACGTTTAGGCAGGTACATGCCAGAGTGTGTTGGTACCGGCCAGCAGGCTTGTGAGCTAGGAGATCTCTGTGGCCACCACTCAGCTCTGCCATGCACACTGCAGAGAGGAGGGGACGTGACCGCTCTGTACAACTTCACTTACATAAACAGCCACCGGGGCCTGGGCCGGGGCCCTCCTGCCCACCCGATGCTAGATCACTGGCAGTCGGTCTGTTAGAGCCCAGGAGGTCTGCACAGGTGTGTCTGGTGCAAGACGGGCAGGTGTGCTGCACGTCACCTCCACCCACTTCAGGTAGAAGAGTTCTGCCTTCCCGTGGCCAGAGCAGGGTTCATCCAGTCGGGCTCCCCTGCCGAATAGAACGTCTGGGGCGGTTCAGCTCTAGAGCAGCTTGAATAGTGCATGGGACCTAAGACCTAGTCACTGCAGTGGAGACACTGGTGTGGACTGAATTAGTGATGGATTTCACTGCCCTAGAGCTGGTGGAAGTGGAGTGTAATATGATAAAGCTTAATCTCATTTCTGTACACTATCTGTTGAAAGTTTTATTTATTTTTTCATTTTTTTTATGGTGATTGGATTGTAATACATTGCTGTATTGGAAGATATATGTTAGCTATAATGAACTGCATGTTTTCATGTCTGGTATGTGAAATTTTAAATTGTTTCAGGTGAACTTAGAAATAAATGATCTTACTTCCTTTCGTAGGTATTCCTAGTCGCAAAATAAACAGCACAACTAGGTCCTCGGCCGATTCTAGGAGTGGACTGAACTCTGTGGAAGGTGAGGCTCGGGGAGGCGGTGCCCAGCCCGTCCTCTCTGCCTCTGGCGAGGAGCCTGCCAGGCTAGGTAAGCGTGATGACGCACATAGAGACCATACATATGCTGAGTTCTAGCTGATATTGAGGATTTATAAAGATGTACTTTTAGCCTCACCTCGCTTTTTAATTCAGACTTATCATTTATATATTAAACTGTAATTTAGCATGTAATTTTTGTATAAAAAGTATATAAGTTCTGTTTGCTCTAAGTCTGAAGTGCAGAGGTTGACAGACTTTATGTGAAGGGCCAGATAGTAAATATCTCAGGCTTCGTGGGCTACCGGGCTCTGTTGGAGCCGCAGCTCTGCCGTGGCGGCGTGGAGCAGCCACAGACGATGCGTAAACACGCGTGCACGGCTGTGCTCCAGCAAAACTGTCAGGACAGGCAGAGGACTGGGGCTGGGGGAGGCCTGTGCTGTAGATAAAATATTTCCTTTTCTAAATCGGCAGGATTTCCTGTGGACCCACGCAAGGTGCTGATCGTGGCTGGCCACCACAACTGGATCGTGGCTGCCTACGCCCACTTCGCTGTCTGCTACAGGTACCGTGCAGGTCCTCATGGCTGACGTTGCTTTTAATTTGGGGGTAGTTTCAGTGATGGTGATTTTATATGCGTAGATTGAAGAGCTGTTTCTTCCAGCCGTCAAATTTTCTCTATTTTCACTTCTGTATCTCAGTTAGATTTAGTTTGCTTTTATTTTCATAGCTAAGTTGGTCAGTACTGCTCGTGGCCTTATAGTTTTAGATCTTTCCCAAACAGTATGAAGTTACTCCTTGCTTGTTAGATATCTAGCTTCTGAGCCACTTAACTATTTTGGTAACCAACCCGGAGGGATTATGACCCCAGCCTCGTGATTTCCTGTCTTGCAGTGTTTCAGTCTCTTGTGCTTCGAGTAACGAGGAGTTAGTCATGACAAACACGCGGTTGGGAGGGAGGTGGTGACACAGGACAGGCGTGGGCAGAAGTGATGTCTTTTAATGTGTGCGGTGCGTGTGACTTTCAGAGGGAGTTTGGCTTTTACTAATTCTTTCTCAGAAAGTGAAAGGAGTGAGGAAGAATGTAGACCAGTGGATTTTATTTTTAATTGGAGAAAGGATGGGTTCTTAGTTCAAAATCACGATTGCAATGAGAAATGATGATGACAGAGAATGATATAGAAGCACAAAATGGTTGGGAAATAGTAGCTTAGACCAGCAGTCGCCAACCGGTGGTCCGTGAGGTCCGAAAGGTTGGCAACCGCTGGCTTAGACTATGATACCATTTAATCTAATTGCTGAAAAATCAAAGAAAATGTATTTTGTCACTATTATGTTTGAGAGGAAATAGCCACAATAGATTAAAAATATTTAGAATGTCTTCTACAGATGACGGATATATTTTAAAGAATCCTTGATGTATTTTTTTAAAATCTCAGTTTATGGTAGGTTTGCCATATGTGGTTAAAAAAAAAAGCCTTTTCTATCAGTAACTTCCACCTTTTATTTCATTGCAATAGAGGTTCAGTGGAAACTCCATTTTGAGAGCATTGTGTATATTTTTCATTTTAATTGAATAATATGGAAGTGATTTTGTAGATGATTTCCTTTGGGGATGACTTTTCTGGGAAGCAAGAATGATTAAAAAGAAAAAAATTGAATTTGGGGGAGTGTTATTTGAACGTGTTGGCACACAGATCTGACTTGAGCAGACCATTTCATTTGTGGAGTGGCATGTGCGTGTCTGTGTTGAGGGATTCCAGGATTGCTCCACGGGTGTGCCGAGTGCCATCTGCATTGCACAACAGCGCTACAGACGCCTGCCTGGCAGACGGACACGTGCTGTTGCGCAGTCAGTCCCTGAGTGACAGGTGGGAGGAGGGTGCAGCGGCATTTCCTGCTCTTTAATTTTGACCGTAACCTTTCTGTGCCTTCACGAGTGTCAGTGATGTCAGAGCCCAGGCAGAGAGTGACAGAGGGAAAGAACCGAGGGCCCCGTGGAGTTCTTAACTTACTCAGCACAGTGGCAATAAGTTTTCCAAAAGAAGAAACTCAAATTATTTTAAGAGGGTAATTTTTCCTGCAAGTTGTTTTCCCTCTGCTTCATATACCAACTAGAGGCCCAGTGCATGAAATTCGTGCACGGATGAGGTGTCCCTCAGCCCGGCCTGCATCCTCTCCAATCTGGGAGCCGGCCTGCCTGCCTGATTGCCCCTAACCGCTTCTGCCTGCCAGCCTGATCGCCCCCTAACCACTCCCCTGCCAGCCTGATTTACGCCTAACTGCTCCTCTGCCAGCCCGATTACCCACAACTGCCCTCCCTCGCCGAAACCCTCCTCCACTGGGACCTGTCTCCGCGCAAGGCATCTTGTGGTGACTTTGCATGCAAGGGCGCGAGGACCACCTAGGCTTTTATTGGTATAGATAAATTCAAACCTTAAAAGAAATGGAAGTGCACAGTGCACCCTGGATAGTCTCCACCTGGCTCACTCGTTTCCTAAGATGCTAGGCTTCACTCCTGCTTCTTTCTCACTGGGTTTAGAGCAGTTCCTTGCACTAATGCAGAGGAGTTCTCTAACTCGCCCCCTTGGAGCTTCACATCGCACTTGAGACTTGAGAGCTTTAGTCTTTGTGGGATTTACCTCTTGTATGTGGTGTGAGATTTAGGAATCTATGTTCTTCCCAGTGGGTAGGTACTTACGTTTTGATTGTTACAGAAATCATCCTTTCACTCTTAAACATGAACGCTTTTATTTTGCTACACACACACACAATCTAATTTTAGACTCTTATGATCTTTTTACATGTTGTCTCTTCCCAAACAATGTAGGTCAGTGTGTTATAATCTCCAAAACTCGTGGGCCTGGTTCCCTCATGTGTTTCTGTGAGACCTTCCGTGGAAGGTAGCCACACTCCTTGCATAGAATCCTGGCTGCCAGGTATTGGCTCACTGGAGCAGGAGGCAGGTGGGCGCCAGGATAGCAGCACTCACTCCATAGTATTTTATATTTTAAATTCTGCATTACTTCTGCGGAAAGGGATAGAGCAAATATGTCTTTCTTCTTTGTACTTAATTTTTTAACTTACAGACTAAAGTAAATTTACACATTGGATTAAGTTCTGTGGTTGTTATAATCGTTTTCAAATATGCTATCTTGATACTTCTACTCTTTTTTTTTTGACTTCCCCTTATTTTGTAATACCTTAATTTCTATAGAGAAAAAAGAACTTGGAGATATGAACCCCGAAGAAGACTAGATTGCATATACAGGGTGTCCCCCAAAAATATATACACACTTTAACAGCTGATAGCTCAGTTGATGTTTCTTTCTTTTCAGATTTAACCCATTGGAATTAATAATGGTATTCAAAGTGTGTATACATTTTTGGGGACACCCTGTAGTGTTATTTCTGTTCCTAATGATCACAACATCCCATCACTCACTTCGTTGCATCACTTCTGCCTCTCACTGAACAGTTAGTCCCTAAGAACATCAACATTTGATTTCTCAATGTGTGTCAGTTTTCAGAGTTTGTTAGATAATTGCTTCCATTTGTTTATCTTAACACATGAATCCCATCTGGTGGCTGAATAGGGTAATTACAGATCATTCAATGCTTGGGAAAATTTGATATATTTCTCTCTTGCTTTGAAGTTAATTAAGGCAATCTTAATTCCTGAAATTAATAAGAAGGATCATTTTTTTGTCTGAGTTATAGTTGTGTTATTTTAGCATACATTTAAAAAAATGTTTTTATTGATTTTAGAAAGAGGAAGGAGAGGGGTAGAGAGGGAGAACATCAATGATGATAGTGCATCATTGATCAGCTGCCTCCTGCACACCCCCTACTGGGGATCGAGCCCCCAACCCGGGCATGTGTCCTGACCAGGAATCAAACAGGTGACCTCCTGCCGGCCGGGCTAGCATCATTTTAAAACAAAAATGGAACTAGAGTGATTTCATTTGGGTCCTTCGGACCATTGTATCTAAGTGCCTGAGTTTGACCTTTGGACAAATGTGTTAGGTTGTACATAAAGGAACATTATTTTTTTCTTTGTTTTGTTTATTCCTTTTAGCTGAGGCAAAGAGAAGCTTTCTAGTTTAGTTTCATCTATTTAGTGTAATTTTGAAGATAGGTAGGTATTCTGTAGTTACAGTCAGGTCGCCCATTGCCACGATTGCACAACTGCGCAGGTTCTAGATGTGGGAAGGCTTGCCGTACAACCACATGGAGTACGTGTCTGAAAGACTTACGATGGGGGGAAGTTATTAAAAACTTACAGGTGTGTCATCAGAAATTAAATATTAAAGAAGACATTAAATATATCTTTGATCAACCACAAATCTGAATCCTGGTGAGCCTTTATGTACGGGGAATTAATAGGCCTCTTGTTCACTTAGAATGAAACCTTTCAAGTCCAGTTCTCAGAAGGGTTTCCAAGCCTCGGGTTTCCTGTGTTTGCTGGTGCCAAGGTGTTGGGGTGATGCTATACCGCATCGCTCCTTCTCCCAGGTGCCTGGGGGGACTGTCCTCTCACGTACGAGAAGCAATAGGTTGAGAGTGTGTGGTCTAAGTTACTAATAATAACTGAAAGGGGTAATAATGATCCTAAAATTCCGATTTTTGTTGGCCATACCTACCCAGAATTAATGATAGTAGCAATTTTTTGTGGAGAAAAATGGAAGGTTCAGCTTAAGTTGCTAATGCCTTTTTTTTTTTTTTTTTGAGGGCTTTCCTAAATTATTCTTGGCAGAAATATAGAACTCTAATCTCTTTTTAAGTGGTTTCAATTTTGTATGTATGTAAGTGTAAGACATTTCAGGACTACTTTCCTGGATTTTAGATGGTATACACCAGCAACGTTTTGTATTTAACATAAAGGCAGGGGGTGAGCTGTGAACAGTAGACTTTGTGGCACGTGCGCTGCACTGTCTGCTGAGTTACTGCTGAGTCACCTGTGCCCGTTCTCACTTGACAGAATCAAAGAGTCCTCGGGGTGGCAGCAGGTGTTCACAAGCCCGTATTTGGACTGGACAGTTGAACGAGTAGCTCTGAATGCGAAGGTGGTCGGAGGTCCCCATGGAGACAAAGACAAAATGGTCGCCGTGGCCTCGGAGAGTAGCATCATCCTGTGGAGCGTCCAGGATGGAGGAAGCGGAACGGAAATCGGTGGGAAAAGCTTTGTGTCTGCTGCATTTTGCTGGTATCTGTGATATTCTGAAGCTTAGCGGGATTGCCCGTAAATAGCAAAGCTAATTGGTGGTAACGGGACCGCTCAGTGGGAGAGAAATGATCTTTAAGGAGGGGAAAAAGTGATGTTTTAGTAGGAGGACAGTCTTTGCACCACTTTACTGCACCCGAAACCTCGCGCAGAAAAATTTAAGGACCAGTACAAGTCAGTGCCGCTGCTCTGAGGCCTGCCAAGCGCCTGCTGTTTACCCAGCATGCTCTGCACCCGCCGTGCAAATGTCAGCAGGTGCTCTAGCACAGAGCATGTCCACACCACGAGCTTGTGGCCAAACATTCACATCAAAGCTCTTCAGTGACCGGTCGTGCTGGTACCGAAGAATAGAAGCAGAGCACCCGGCCAGCCCCAGCCCTGTGCTCAGCTGTTCGCAGGAAAGCAGTGCAGGTCTGCAGACGCCATGTGGTCCCCGTGGAGTCTCTGACTCAGAGGCTCACTGCGTCTCTCTGTGGCCGTGCTGGGCTCCTGGCGGCCTCTTCGTCCGCTGAGCCGCCTGTCCAGTTGTTCCTTTCCCAGCAGGCGTGGGCATTCTGTAGCCAGTAGATGCCATCACGTGACCTGCGAGATGCTTCCTGCCTGTTTCACTTCCAGGATAAAAGTCCCGCAGACATTTCTGGCTTTTAAAGAGTTTTTCACGTTTATTTAAAAAAAAAAGGAGGAATACAAGAGATATATATATATATATATATATATGTATATGTGTATATAATTTATTTATTTTTTA
>NW_005871883.1:53832-55403 GCF_000147115.1 Myotis lucifugus
GGTTTCCGTCTTACGTTTAAGTCCTTTATCCATTTTGACGTAATTTTTGTGTATGGTGTAAGTTGGTGGTCTAGTTTCATTTTCTTGCATATATCTGTCCAATTTTCCCAACACCATTTATTGAAGAGACTATCTTGACTCCATTGTATGTTCTTGCCTCCTTTGTCAAATATTAATTGAGCACATTGGTTCGGGCCGATTTCTGGGTTCTCTATTCTATTCCATTGATCTATATGTCTGTTCTTGTGCCAATACCAGGCAGTTTTGAGAACAGTGGCTTTGTAATACAGCTTGATATCTGGTATTGAGATCCCACCTACTTTGTTCTTTCTCAGGATTGCTGCAGCTATTCGGGGTCTTTTTTTTATTCCAGATGAATTTTTGGAGAGTTCGTTCTAGGCCTGTGAAATATGCTGTTGGTATTTTAATGGGAAGTGCGTTGAATTTATAGATTGCTTTGGGTAGTATGGACATTTTAATGATGTTGATTCTACCAATCCAAGAACATGGTATGTTCTTCCATCTGTTTATGTCTTCCTCTATCTCTTTTTTCAACGTCCTGTAGTTTTCTGAGTAGAGGTCTTTTACCTCCTTAGTTAAGTTTATTTCTAGGTAGCTTAATTTTTTTGGTGCGATGGTAAATGGAATTGTTTTTTTAGTCTCTCTTTCTGTAAGTTCACTATTGGTGTATAGAAATGCCATAGATTTCTTGGCGTTAATTTTGTATCCTGCTACATTGCCGAATTCATTTATTAAGTCTAATAGTTTTTTGATGGAGTCTTTAGGGTTTTTTATGTAAAATATCATGTCATCTGCAAATAAGGACAGTTTTACTTCTTCTTTTCCAATTTGGATGCCTTTTATTTCTTCTTCTTGTCTAATTGCAATGGCTAATACTTCCAGTACTATATCGAACAGGAGTGGTGAGAGTGGGCATACCTGTCTTGTTCCTGTTCTTAGGGGAAATGGTGTTAGTTTTTGTCCATTGAGTATGATGTTGGCTGTGGGTTTGTCATATATGGCTTTTATTATGTTGAGGTATGATCCTTCTATTCCCACCTTGGTGAGAGTTTTTATCAAAAATGGATGTTGGATTTTGTCAAATGCTTTTTCTGCATCAATTGATATGACTATGTGATTTTTTTCTTTCAATTTGTTTATGTGATGTATCACGTTTATTGATTTTCGGATATTGTACCATCCCTGCATCCCTGGGATAAATCCTACTTGGTCATGGCGTATGATCTTTCTGATGTACTGCTGGATCCGATTTGCTAAGATTTTGTTGAGGATTTTGGCATCTATGTTCATGAGGGTTTAATTTCTTTATTGATTAAGGTATTACATATGTGTCCTTATCCCCCATTTCCCCCCACCCCCCCACTCATGTCCTCACCCCCTTGTTGTCTGTGTCCATTGGTTATGTTTATATGCCTGCATACAAGGTCTTTGGTAGATCTCTCCCTCTGACCCCTACCCTCCCCTCCTTTTTTCTGAGGTTTGAGCATCTGATCGATGCTTTCTCCCGTGCGGTGCTCTGTCTCTGGATCTATTTTTTGTTCATGAGTTTA
>NW_005871883.1:55503-108679 GCF_000147115.1 Myotis lucifugus
AGTTCCTTCCTTTTTACAGCAGCATAGTCTTCCATGTGTGTAGATGTACCACGGTTTTCTAATCCATTCATCTGCTGATGGGCACTTAGGCTGTTTCCAGATCTTAGCTATGGTGAATTGTGCTGCTATGAACATAGGGGTGCATATATCCTTTCTGATTGGTGTTTCTGGTTTCTTGGGATATATTCCTAGAAGTGGGATCACTGGGTCAAATGGAAGTTCCATTTTTAGTTTTTTGAGGAAACTCCATACTGTTCTCCACAGTGGCTGCACCAGTCTGCATTCCCACCAGCAGTGCAGGAGTGTTCTCTGCATCCTCGCCAGCACTTGTCGTTTGTTGATTTGTTGATGATAGCCATTCTGACAGGTGTGAGATGGTACCGCATTGTCCTTTTGTTTTGCATCTCTCGGGTGATTAGTGACTTTGAGCATGTTTTCATATGTCTCTTGGCCTTCCTTCTGTCTTCTTTTGAAAAGTATCTATTTAGGTCCTTTGCCCATTTTTTGATTGGATTGTTTATCTTCCTTTTGTTAAGTTGTATGAGTTCCCTGTAAATGTTGGAGATTAAACCCTTATCGGTGATAACATTGGCAAATATGTTCTCCCATGCAGTGGGCTTTCTTGTTGTTTTGTTGATGGTTTCTTTTGCTGTGCAGAAGTTTTTTATTTTGATGTAGTCCCATTTGTTTATTTTCTCTTTAGTTTCCATTGCCCTAGGAGCTGTATTGGTGAAGAAGTTGCTTCGGCATATGTCTGAGATTTTTTTGCCTTTGTATTCTTCTAGTATTTTTATGGTTTCCGTCTTACGTTTAAGTCCTTTATCCATTTTGAGTTTATTTTTGTGTATGGTGTAAGTTGGTGGTCTAGTTTCATTTTCTTGCATGTATCTGTCCAATTTTCCCAACACCATTTATTGAAGAGACTGTCTTGACTCCATTGTATGTTCATGCCTCCTTTGTCGAATATTAATTGAGCATAGTGGTTTGGGTTGATTTCTGGGTTCTCTATTCTATTCCATTGGTCTATATGTCTGTTCTTGGGCCAGTACCAGGCAGTTTTGAGAACCGTGGCTTTGTAATACAGCTTGATATCTGGTATTGAGATCCCACCTACTTTATTCTTTCTCAGGATTGCTGCAGCTATTCGGGGTCTTTTTTTAAAAATATTTCTTTTACTTTAAACTTTGAACATTTGTTCTCAATGGACCCAGACCTGGCAAAACATTTTATTGCATAAGAGACAATAAGGCAAGTTACTAACATCTATAAAGTTGAAGGAAAGGTCATTTTTATTTTTAAACTTTTCCCATAGTTTGCCCAGTTTCTTTAAAGTCCCCCCTTCCGTGAGTCAGAACGGACGGGCCGTGTTTGTGGGCATCTTATAGCTCAGATGGTGCAGGTGCAGGCTGAGGGGCGGCTGCTGATGGCTCATGTTGAAGCCAGGGATCCATCTCTAAATAGGAGGAAAACACATCTTAACATTTTATTTTAGATTATAAACAGTAATTTTGAAAGGTCTTCAGAACATGTTTAAAAGGAATACTGCAAAACACAGCAACGTATCGTCGTTTCGTATGTTTCTCTGTAGGTGGGAGGGAAACCTGGATTTCCACACGATAATGTAGTGGACAGTGCTGAGGCTACAGCGATTATAAGACAGAACTGAAGCTGCTACTAAGAGGGTAGTGGAAATGGTTAAAATAAACTGAGTGAATCTTGGGCAACTTAGAGTTGGTCACCCCCTAACCCTACCACCAGAGATTCTAGAAAACGTAAGACCTTAGCACAGGTCACATAGCCTGGACCCTGTACTCTCCTAAGATAATGAGTGTAAAAGGGAATAATGACCCAGAAAGGGAGTTGGGTGTGGTGTGTGTTTTTCTTTCTCGAACTGCCCCTGTGATGTACCAGTCAGCGAAGGAGCTTGCTGGCTGTGCTGTGCTTGCACAGGCTCATGGGGTAGGAGCTATGCTGTGAGACCCTACATAGTAATGTTCACACTCCGTAAGAGACCATTCGTTATCACATGTTCTCCAGGGCCTGACAACAGCATCCGGGAGGTGGTCAGGCTGGTGTGTCCGTGACGGGCTGCCCTCCCTTCACTGTAACTTCAGGGAGCAGGGCGGTGCTGCTCGCGGCGGCTGCCGGCACTGTGTCACCCAGCGGGCCCCTCAGGACGGGGCCTTGTCATTGCTGATCCTGCCCTCCCTGCGGAGGGCGGTCAGGTTGCGGGGCCTAAGCAGCAGTGACACTAAATGTCTTGGTCATTCAGAACGTCCTCCTCGATTTCCCAGGCCCTCGTCTCTCTAGAGTAGTCCACGTAGGTTGGTTTTCCTGGTTTTGTTTCTACCTTTTGCCGAGCCCGTGGTACTGCAGGTAGTTTCGCATGCTTCGCATGCTCTGCACAATTGTATGAAAGTCCTGTTCCGTGAGAATTCTTGAAATTGCACGTGAAGTGATGATTCTGCTTTGAAGTGGCACGTTTCCTTCTCAGCCAGGTCTGGCCACAGGGCTGAGCCTTTTTGTGTGTTAATTTTATTTTGCTGCTGTTTTTTTTTTTTCTTGGTTGGACTAAAATAGTATATTCATGTACATAAATATGTACTTACACATACAAAAAATATATATATGAGACATTTCTATCAATAGCAGTGTTTTTTTCTTTTCGTCCAGTGTCGATCATTTTTATTCCTGAGAGATGCCTGGCTTTAAGATTGGTTAAGACTTTTCACGGGGTTATTGATTGCTGCTGGTCTTGTTTGTGTGCATTACAGGTTTGCACAGAACGAGGCATACCTGCTATAGGTGTATAGTTCAAAAGAAATCAGTTCTCTCTCCCGGCTTACGGGTTTAATACATGCTGCCATTGCATTTAATTGGTTTGTTTCTCTCGATGACTTCTTCATTGCCTTGTTTTTTCTAAGCTAGATGCTGGGAAAATTGTTCGTGTAGTCACATAATAGGTACTTTTTAAAAAAGTAAACTGATATGTGACACAGCTTAAAAACCACATTAAATAGGTGAGGTATTTTCCCATTATTTTTGGATAAAAAGACAGTTTTCATAAAGTGTTTTTCAAATAACTAAGGTAATACTATTTGTGTCAAAATTGGATTGTGACATTTTGAAGGTGAACTAGACACCGAGACCTTCACTGCAGCTGCTTTAGAGATGAGAGAGCAAGAACCAGGAAGGCGGCGGGCAGGCCCCCGAGAGCCAGGGCCCCTCCCCAGCTGTCCGCGCCCAGGGCAGCCCAAGCTTCTCTGCCTCAGACGTCACGCTCCTGCTCTCAATGTGGAATATTGGTCCTTCCAACCTCCCTCACTACTCCCCCTCCCCCTTTCCTCAGATTCCCTGGGCTTCCCATTCCCCATGCCCCGTTCCCCAGTTGATGAACTCCTGCTCACCTTTTTAAAAACCCACTCACACGGCTTCTTTCCTAAGAAATATTTTCAAACCCTTCCTACCCCTTGGACCTCTCTGGGTAGTTTATACCTGTGTATCTTCTGTTACTGTTACCTTATGCTCTAATTGGCTGTTGGCATTTTTCCCTCTATTTATACCAGGGGTCCTGAAACTTTTTAAACAGGGGGCCAGTTCACTGTCCCTCAGACCGTTGGAGGGCCGGACTATAGTTTAAAAAAAAAGTATGAACAAATTCCTATGCACACTGCACATATCTTATTTTGAAGTAAAAAAACAAAACGGGAACAAATACAATATTTGTATTTGCATGTGGCCCGCGGGCCGTAGTTTGAGGACCCCTGATTTATACCATAAGCTCCTGGCTTGTGTTGTCAATCCATGGCCTAACATAGTGCCTTTTGTATAAATTACACTGACATCTACCTGCTGGGAAACGAGGGGTTTAGACAAGCGGAGTAAAGGCCTGGGTTTCTGAGTGTTGAATGACTCCTTTGTTTGTCCCCCCACCCCACACCCTTTTTTTCTTTCTTATTTCCAGGTTCTAGATCATTGAGGGTCCCAAGTCTGTATTCCTCAGACCAGTGGTTCCCAGACATCTGGTCCACGAGCTGTAGCTAAATCTCCTTGGATTTTATAGCAGCGCAGTGGCTTTCTGATTGAGGGGCCTGGCATAGCTCCTGGGGCCGGTTATTTTATTTTGTTCGTTTTAAATCTACCCGGTAAATCGGAATGATCAACAGGTGCGGGAACCACGGCTTCCGATGACAGGCCGTCCTGTCCGTGTGCGAGGACTTGGGGCAGCCGTCTGTCTGCTTTAGGGGTGTGTAAGCTGCTGAAGAGTTGCTTCTTTCTGGTCCCCAAAGTGTTTAGCACCTAATTTGTAGACATGAGCCTCGGTTAAAAATAGTCGCCTTTACGATGTTTTTAAGGTTTGGGTTTGATTGATGACTGATCAGCCTCGTTATTTCTTACTATCTTAGGAGTGTTCAGCCTCGGTGTCCCCGTAGACGCTCTCTTCTTCATCGGTAACCAGTTGGTGGCCACGAGCCACACGGGGAAGGTGGGCGTGTGGAACGCCGTCACTCAGCACTGGCAGGTGAGTTCTACCTGGAGCAGGTGGCAGCCAGGAGAGCGGCTGAAACTCCTGCTGACTGTGCATCTGTTCGCTTGTTGTGGAGTCCATTTTGTTTCCGTTTGATTTTACAGAATAAGTGAATATATTTAGCAGCAAATTTGCTTCTGGATAAAATTTGACTGTTTTTAAGAATTTGAAGTCATTCTGCAAAAAGTGTTTAAACTATGATTTGCCATTTATTTCCTTGACGTGGTTTGAGTTGCAACTTTTAGCTCCTTTTGCGTTTTCCTTTCCACAGGAATGGGCCTGGCTCTGTGCTTTCACACTTGCTGCTCTGTCAGCACGTCCTTCCCCCTCCTTTTCCTCGGTGACTGTCCAGTTCCCGAGCTTCACTGTTCTGCATGTTTCTGTGGCCTTTGCCCTCCCCCCACGCTGGGCCTCAATGAGCCTCCTCCCCCCTCTGATCGTGCTGCACACCGATTGCCAGCCGCTCGCACTGCATTGTTATTTTTCTTGTTGCCCACAAATGCACAGGCCTCTGCATCCCTCTTCCCGTGCTGGAGTGCCTGGTATGTGGAGAGCATTGCATTGAGTGGCACCTGTGAGGTTTCACGCGCACGTCCTAGCTGTGCCCAGGGAAGAGTATCGGATCTTCCTTATTGTCACTACTCTGCTCTGGCAAACTATACTTCCGGTTTGGTTTGGTTTTGTAGTAAAAATCATGCCCTTTGCTTTTCTTTTAGCACAAATATAGGCAGCTATTAATTTGCAACTATATTGATCTGCTTGGAAACTGAATTTTTATTCTAGTGCTTGAAAAAACAAAACATGAAGCATATTTGCCTTAATGCCCTTTCCTAGGAAACAGGTGAAGCCTGCAGTGGGCAGAGTGAAAGTAGGGGAGCTGTCTTTTCACAGAAAGGAAGGTTATCGAGGGGAGACGTACTATGCGGAAGTCGCTTGATCTGTGCTCTGGTCTAAGTCTGCCCACATTAGGTGACTAAGCAGGCCTTGATCGCTGTGTGCCCTGCTCAGACCTGGCCTTCCAGTCCTCAGAGTGCTGTGGTCTCAGAACCATGTGCAGAAAGAGAGAATCCTAAATTCTGAAAGGACCGTGCCCCTGTGGAAATTCACATTTTTAAAAGCTTTGAAAGGAATCACATACGTGGTTCTTCACCATTTGCTGTGCATGTGCGCGCGCATGTGTGTACGTACAAAATGCCCATTTCTAAGCCCCACTTATAGTGAATATTGGTGTGTGTTTTTTATTAAGAATTTTGAGAAAATGGAGCAGAAAATAAATTGTAATTAATATCTGACATCTGATGACAATCTCGCCACATCAGGTTCAAGATGTCGTCCCCATAACTAGTTATGACACTGCTGGGTCGTTCCTTCTGCTCGGCTGTAACAACGGGTCCATCTATTACATCGGTGAGTGAGCACGTCCTGCTCCCAGGGCTCTTTTAAACGACAAGAACACCCCACCTTCTTTAGTGTTAAATAAACGCACTGTTGGTTCGACATGACCTGAGCGTTTCTGTTTCAGACATGCAGAAGTTCCCTTTGCGGATGAAGGACAACGATCTCCTGGTGACTGAACTCTACCACGACCCTTCCAACGACGCCATCACCGCGCTCAGCGTGTACCTCACCCCCAAAACAAGTCAGTGCCCGAGGCGCCCTGCGTTCTTCCTCCATCGCAGCGCTGGGGCTCCCTCCCCGTCTGCAGGAGGATTACACTTGCTTTCATGTGGAAGTCAGGCATGGCCCAGAGACAGGCAGCAGCGGGGGTGTGACATCGCACCTGCCTCCTCCGAATCATTACAGCATCAACCCAAATTCCCAAAATATTGACACATTGACCTTCTTATTGCAGTAGCTGATTTTGTTTTGAAATGAGGAGGCTTTATATTTTTTAACCAGACACAAAAGCTCTTAGACTGCTCATCTTTATTGGACAAGATGAGCTTATTTCCTTTGCAGATTTCAAATTTAAGTTCTGGAAAGGCATTTTACTTGGAAGTTCAGTGTCTATAACTTTCATTGCCTTTCAAAGGCCTTTGCAATGCAATTAACAAGTTCTGTAAATTACAAAGTTTTTATATTCTGGGGTGAACAGTAAACATACATGGGAACTCTAAATTATCAGTAATGAAAGGAATTTTAGGAAATGTATTAAATTTCCTAAAGGAATTTTAGGAAATGTGCACAATGATATCGATAGGTGTGAATGTTATTGATAAAATGCAATTTTATGTAATTCACTAAAGGAAATAATTCTTTGATCCGAAAAAAAACAATATTCTAGTGCACCAGGGGGTTTGGATTGAGACTGAGGTGAGATTTTAACTGTATTGGGCTCAGCGAGCCAGGCCAGGCGCTCTGCATTAATGCTTTCCAGGTCGCCTCTGGCTCCTCTGTGCTGTAATGGACAGTGTGGGTGCACAGGTTAGAATCTTTGCTGCCCAGCCCTTCACAGCAAGCTCGCCCTCTGCAGAGTGAGCAGCAGTTCCTTTGTCTAAATTAGAGGCAGGTGCCGCCTGCAGGCCAGGAGAAGTGCTTTCCAGGGCCGTCAGGCATTGAGGGGAACCAGGCCAGGAGCTGGTAGAGTCAGAGGCTCCCTATCTGAAGCTCTTGAAGAGGACAGGCCGCTGAACCCCATCCTTCTTTAACTCTGGGTGGGGCCTGGGCAGTTGTGTAGAAACGGAGCCACAGATGGCCTGACGGGAGGAGCTGGGCAGGGTTAGAGACAGCGCGGTGAGTGTGATGTAACCAGGTGGGGGGTGTGTTCCAGGGCGAAGGGTTTTGAAACTGTAAAATAGGATATACTATATACGCCACTCGACTCCTCCAGGAAAATTCTGTATTACAGCAAAGTACAAGAGATGGTCCTGCGGGGCTAGAAGGAACACGGACTATGGCTTTGCATCCGATGTGTTGCTCAATAAATGTTTAAAGAATACCTATGATGTCTCGGGCACTCTACAGGGTGACCTGGATAGAAAGGTGATTAGGCTTCTGTCCGTCGAGGAGTAGAGGTGGGTAGACGGGAGTAGATGATCCGTGTGTGAGAGCTGCTGTGAGAACCGGACACAGTGCAGGGGGGGGTCAGAGTCCCCGGTTCCTGAGCTGGGCCGATGGGGCTGGTGGGGCACTGGGTCTGCTCTGCCCCACTCGCAGGGGAGCTTTGCGAGGGCAGCTTCCGTCATGGTTTATTGTGGCCTAATGTCCCCCTCCCTCCCCTGCGCCCCAGGTGTCAGTGGGAACTGGATTGAGATCGCCTACGGTACCAGCTCTGGGGCAGTGCGGGTGATCGTGCAGCACCCCGAGACGGTGGGGTCGGGCCCGCAGCTCTTCCAGACCTTCACCGTGCACCGCAGCCCCGTGACCAAGATCATGCTGTCCGAGAAGCACCTCGTGTCGGGTAAGGGGAGGGTCCGTGCTGGAGAGGAGGCCGCTTTCGGAACCGTGCCTGGGGAGTCCCTAGTTTCACAAACCCGAAGACCAGCAAAGCAGCCTCGTGCACATTCCTAGGCATATTTTTGCCTTCAGTACAAAATACCATTTTTTACAAATAGGTATTTCTTTAAACATTTTTAATGCAAGTCGAAGTACTTGCATCACTGCACTCGATGAGAAGTCTGCAGGGCCAGGGCCGCAGCCAGATCCGAAACCAAGCCCACATGTCCCCTCCTCGAGTCAGCACCTCGTGTGTGAAGAACTAGCTTCTGCGGCAGAGCTGACTGCAAACCCCTACGAGAGGGAGGCAGAGGGTCGGGCCATTTGACCCTGTGAGAAAGACTGTTTTGCATGACAGTGCTTAGAAATCTCAGCAGTAATTGCTCTTATTTTGATGGAGGTGATATTGTAGCATGTGCCAAAGAACTGCATAGTAAAACTTGCATTTTAATATCCACTATTTCATGTTGGTTTGAAATTTAAGTAAATTTGTCAAGAAAAATGTCCACCTTAGCCACAAATCTGGAGTACTTTATGTATGCAGTGCTCAGTTATGTTATTCTGCCACCTGGTGGACATCAATATAAGTGTAAAAAATATGTATATACTGATATAAATGTAATGACATTCTTTTTCCCATAGTGCAGTGGTTCTCAACCTTCTTAATGCCGCGACCCTTTAATACAGTTCCTCATGTTGTGGTGACCCCCAATTTCATTGTTACAAATTGAACATAATTAAAGCATAGTGATTAATCACAAAAACAACATGTAATTATATATGTTTTCCGATGGTCTTAGGCGAACCCTGTGAAAGGGTCGTTTGACCCCCAAAGGTGTTGCGACCCACAGGTTGAGAACTGCTGCCATAGTGTTTGTTTTCATGTCTTAATAATATGAAGTTTTTAATTAACAAAATTGCCATAGTTGCTCATTTGAACCAAATAACAAAATTTGTCATAATTTTAAAGATTTTTAAATTTTTCTGAATCCTTGGGTTAATAGTGAAATCAGGATATTATTTCCCATGAAACTGAATAAACAGCCTAGAACTAAATGTCTTTTTAACAGAAAGCTGGTATTCTGAGAATTGAGAATTTTGTTACCTAAGTAACATTTGTACATTTTTTTATTTCTATTGCAATTAGCCAAAATTAAATTTCTAAAGTTTTGTTTTAAAATATGCAACTATGGCATTTTTCCAGTAAAAACCGTTGTATATTAGATGTTTTCCTAGTATTTACTGATGAGTTCATAACTTATTGGTAATAACAAGTTTTTGGTAAATAACAAGTTTCTGAAATCATGTCAAATTAGTATACATTTTTATTAAGGTATGCCACAAAATTTACAGTGATTTAAAAATATAAGCCAAAAAGTATCATTATGTGTTCAGACCAAAGGGGAAAAAAAGAGAGGCTACTTGTTAGGATTATCTCAATATATGCCCACTTAATATTTATATGAAAAAGTAAATGAAGTTAGAGTATATTTTTAAAATACATACTCTTACTTGATATAAAAATGGTTCTCAGCTTTATAGGGGATCTTAATTTTCCTCATGTAACTATCAGTGGGTTCCTAATAGCTTCTGACAAATGTCATTTGTGACGATACGTTTTCAGTTGCTCCTGGTCTGTTTAATATCTGAGTAACATAAGGAAAGTTTCTGTGGTTTAAAAACAAACTAGGCAACTTGTTTACTATCTTTTCTCTTACAAATACTTTTCTTTAACCTTTTCTACTCTATAGGCTACTTTTATGAGGGTCCGTAGATGTACTTACATACCTTACATGTGCAGAAGGAAAACCATATTCAGCTATCTCAAATTAAGTATAATTTTAAGATAAACATGCCATTTGCCACTCCAAAAGATGTGCTATGATCTATTCAGTGGTGATCACAGTGAAAAGTTAGTGTTTGTGAAAGTGTTTTGCTGGTGCTCGTACAGATCCCTATTTACTAGCTCCTCGGTGTTCTTGCCTCCTAGTCTGTGCAGATAACAATCACGTCCGGACATGGACGGTGACACGGTTCAGAGGCATGATCTCGACTCAGCCCGGCTCCACTCCTCTCGCCTCGTTCAAGATCCTGTCTCTGGAGGAGACGGAGAGTCCCGGCAGCTACTCCTCTGGGAACGACATCGGTGAGCATTGTCGGCTTTCACATCCCGTGTGGCCGGGGCAGAGTGTGTGAACAGCAGTAGAAACCTGCAAGTGAGATTTAAATTATGAAATCCATTTAAAACAAATTTAGTACATATCTCCAAACGCTAACCATTTTTGTTTATAATTAAAAGCCATGATGGTTATGCGAATTGGAGCACTTTATTTCTTTAATGAAGATGTAATTGTTCATCTCATTAGGTATGATTCACATAAGGTAATGTGTGAATTATATTGTGTACATCATATACTTTTGTGAATAATACTTTATTATTTTAGCTATTGAGTATGATGGGATAAGAGAATTACTAAAATATTACATTTAAGTTTTTTATGAAAACACTTTTATGTTAAGAATCTTTCTAAAATGGATGAGTCAATGATTTGCCTTGCCAAGTACAACCAAGTGAAAATAATTTAATCTTTTCCTTAATTAGATAAGAAAACTTTGCAGGGTGCAACAGGCTTCTGATACATTAAATTCTATTGAATGGGGTTGCACTTTATTTTTAAGATTTTGCATGTTGCCCCCCCCCCCCCCCCAAAGTCAGTACATAAAAGGAACTGAGCGCATTCTCAAAGGTGGTGAGTGAAGGTGGAGCTTATGCGTCCCGGGTTCCCACGGGCACTGACCATGGACACTCCGAAGCTTATCCCTGCCTTCAGCTTTAACAGCCTCACTGCACAACAAACAGTTTTGAAACATGCATTTCTTAAAAATGTTTTAATGCAAGTTGAAGTCCTCGCATCATTGCATTTTGTCTGTTTGACGTGGAATGCAAGGCCACATTGACAGGCGTGAAAAATCCCCCCCCCCCCCCCCCCGCCCCCAGTATTAATGTTAAATGAAACCATTTAAACTTGCACTTCTTTTGGCATCGTCTGATCAAGGGCCCTTTGGTGAGCGAGATGATCAGCAGGTGTTCATCCAGAAAGTGGTCCCCATCACCAACAAGCTGTTCGTCAGGCTGTCCTCCACTGGGAAGAGGTAAGGCTGCTGGGCCGGGTCCTGCTCAGGACTCCTCCTTAGACAACAGTGCTGAATCCCTGATGAGCGTGCAGGCACACACACTGCCGAGAGGAGTCTGCCCACTACCTGGCCTTGCTTTACCTTGGAACCAGGGCAGGATATCCAGTGCTTGTTCTCTAGGATTCACGTAAGATTTCCTGATGCTGGACGGTTAGGAAGGACCAGTGACGGCAGAGCAAACAGGAGTGGGAGGGCGGGTTCTGGCGCTTCCTCTCACCAGCTGCCGACACTCACCCTCAGTTGCTTTGTTTCTCGGAGCCCCAGTTTCTTTATAAAAGAAGGTCCCCACCTTGTAGGATGGCATGGGATCAAATGAGTAAGAGATATGACCTATCCGGAGTAGCCCTAACTAGTATAGATGCCGGTAGAAGTTCGTTTCCTCTTCCTTGTCCATTTGACTTTTAAAAATGTTATCGCCTCAGACACATTGAGCTATAACATTTCTCTTCTTTAAAGACATAACCTTTTTTTTGCATGTCAAAATTCCTATTGGTACTTATTAAGAAAGTTATGGATACTCATATTAATGTTACTCTGCTTTTAATAATTTCTCGGTTATCCTTCAGCATATTTCTAATTTCTTACTATTTTAATAAAATCTGAGATGATAAATTTTTTATCGAAGTTCATTGCATGAGTTGATTCTGGAAAATTCTATGTACTAAAGCCTCCAAGATAAAGACGAAATTAATACCTTGAGAAATGTTATAAATCACTCAGTGTTCTGTGCATATTTGAAGAAGCTGCCAAATGTTTATTAAAACTGCTGTTGTAACAACCTGACAACATAGTATTTCATCTCCTTGTTCAGGTCTAACCTCCTCCCTCCTCTCTAGCTCACACAGTAGCAATGTGTTGTACCAACTACAGTTAGTTTATACCTGTTAACTTTACGATTCCAGAGGAAAAGCTACATTTATAAAAATAAGCAGAAATAGAACAGCAGCCCCTTAAGCAGCTAATGCGAAGCCTTCTGCTTACAGACAGCTCAGGCTCTGAGAGGTCCGAGTATCATCCTAATGGCGGGTGCTCGCAGGCCTCTGCCACCGCTGTACGTGTCCTCTGGTTTCAGATGTTTGTAATTTACACACAAATCTTAAATGATTTCCAACATTTTGTCTAGTGAATGTCTATAGCTTCCTTTGAAAGAACTGCTCATGTCTTACCAAGGCTCTTTCAAGATTGACTGAAATTATTTGCCTGGTTTCGATGACTTTTACTGCATCATTTTATAAGAACCTTTTCATGAGACTCAAAGAAACAAAGGTTAACTTTGATTCCTGTGACTTGCCTTGCCCCCTTTACATCGGTTTATGTATGTGGTGTATTCAACTCTGACTCTGTGATTCAGATTTTGGAATTACTTTATCTGCAATGCTGTCTGTCCCGTCGCTTACAGAATATGTGAGATCCAAGCCGTGGACTGCACGACCATCTCCGCCTTCACCGTGCGGGAGTGCGAGGGCTCCAGCAGGATGGGCTCCCGGCCCCGGCGCTACCTGTTCACCGGCCACACCAACGGCAGCATCCAGATGTGGGACCTGACCACCGCCATGGACATGGTCAGCAAGAGCGAGGACAAGGGTAGGTTTCGCGGGAGACCCGGAACGGGGCGCGCGCGGGCCGCGGTGGTAACGCGGTGGTGCTTCCTCAGATGCAGGCGGCCCGACAGAGGAGGAGCTGCTGAAGCTGCTGGACCAGTGCGACCTGAGCACCTCCCGCTGCGCCACGCCCAGCATCAGCCCGGCCGCCTCCGTGGTGCAGCACAGCCGGCTCCGCGAGGCCAGCTCCAGGTGGGTGGCGCTGCTCTGGGGGGACTCGTTCATAAAAGCCTGGTGTCTTAGCGACATTGCAAAGTCACACTCTACGTGCTGTTCAGTTCAAAAAAACTGTTCTCACTAAATGTCTCCACTGCATGCATCTGGTTCTTTGCATAGGAAGACATTTTTACCCTTTACCTTATTTTGTGAATTTCTGCTCATTTGGGTGCCTGTTTTGTGATCGAGAATCATTCAAAGGAAATCAGGAAAGTCATCATCTGTGACCTTGGATAGTATGTGGCATTTTTGTTCCTGATCTTGACATTATGTAACTTATTCTCCTGAGGTGTAATTGACATACAGCACTACAGTAGTTACTGGTGTACAACATAACGATTCGGAATTTGCATGCATTATGTACTTTTAAGACAATGGCATATTATATCTTTTTAGTTAATGTATTTTAAAAAATCCAAATCTAAACTGAAGGCCCGATACTGAATTACGTTGGTTCTACCGTCGTTTTAAAGCCCTTTTCCCCAGCTTTTTTCAGCTTTTCAGAAACTTAGCTGGGTTTACAAGAACAGTCACGAGGGCGTGAAGTACAGCATAGGGAATGCAGTGGGACCTCGTTTCTCAAGCTTGATTTGTGCCGGGGGCTGTTGGAAAATCGAATCATTTCTTCCTATTAGAAATAATCCATTCCAGACCCCCCAATGATTCCGTTTCAACCTTCTATATAGTACCTGGCTAATGAACTGTGTAATCTATACACAAACACTTTAAAAACAAAAAGGACATTAAAAATTAACAATTATAAGCAGCAACGAAAGCAAAACACAAATATTCACAGCACAGTATTCTGAGATTTTAGCCAAGGGAAACTGCTAAAATGCATATTTGTGCGTTCTCTCAATCACCTGAGGGATGCGAGGCTGATCCTACAGGCGTCAGCATGGACGGGTTGTCCGGGTGAGAAGCGAATTGTTCGAGAAACGAGGTTCCACTGTACAGTCAATACTGTAATAACCTTATAGTGTCAGATGGGTCCTAGACTTACGGGGGTCACTCTGTACATTACATAAAGGTCTGATCACTGCTGTACACCTGGAACTAATACATACTTTATGCCACTGTAATTGAAAACAGAATCCTGCTTCACTGACAACATCTAGGATATGTGAATGGGTAGTTAATACACACGCAATTTTATAAAGTACTTAAATGTATCTTTACAGACAGAAGTAAGAACAAGAAGGTAGTGTCTTTACATATTTATGTCACGTGCGTACACTGTGGTGTAATTCCTGACCTGTGATTTCTACACCTGTTCCAGCCTCCAGCTGCAGCAGCAGGAGACCATCCACGAGGCAGCCACGTATGGCTCCATGCGGCCGTACCGGGAGAGCCCGCTGTTAGCCCGGGCGCGGAGGACCGAGAGCTTCCACAGCTACCGCGACTTCCAGACCCTCAACCTGAACAGAAACCTGGAGCGCGCTGTGCCCGAAGACGCCACCTCGGGCCCCATCCAGGCGGAGGTGAAGCGGGCGGCGGGGGACTGTGCTGGGGCCGAGAGCAAGGCTCCTGGAGCCGAAACGAGAAGTGTGAGAGAGTCCGATGGTGGGTCGGAAGCGCACAGAGCAGCCGACGCTGCCCCGGAACCCAAGAAGAGGGCGCCCGAGGATGACGGTGACAAAGGGGAGCTCCGCAAGAGAGGCGGGTTCGACGGAGGAGGGCTCCTGGGCAGGAAGAAAGGGCCCCACCTGGCCTCCTCGCCCAGCACCTCCGATGGAGGCACCGACTCGCCCGGGACCGCGTCCCCCTCTCCCACCAAGACCACGCCGTCCCCTCGGCACAAGAAGAGCGACTCCTCGGGGCAGGAGTACAGCCTGTGAGCTCACCCGGCAGGTAGGGTGTTGTTCATTCAGAGCAGGGGTGGGGAACCTCTTCCTGCCAAGGGCCCTTTGGCTATTTGACATTACGTGCAGGCCGTACGAATTACCAGCTTCAACGTGAGCCTGCTGCATGTGGTCGGACATGTAATGGCCTCGCCACCCATGCCCAGGCAGGGCCTCGTGCGGCCTGTGGGCCGGACGTTCCCCGCCCCTGCTGTAGATGGAAGTCCAACTCCTGGATCCAGTCCACTAGCTTCTACACCAAAACTTGACAAAAACATCAGACTTCACTTAGTATCTTTTTCACAGAATGAGATGGAGTAACGAGAAAAAAACTAGAGCTCTTTTGACCTTTCTGAAGATTATTTTTAGGTTTACAAGCGTGTTCAATTGATCATTTGTAAAGCTAGTCCAGGGAGCTCAGAAATACGTGTAGGAACCACCCCACCTTAACCAGATGGCACCGTATAGGTGAGCCCCCCTGAGAACATGGGAACCAACTGACCACATTCCTCACGTAGATGATGCCTGAGGCCTGCCTTGCAAGGTTGTCGTAAATCACACGCCTTCTCTGCGTGGAACTTAGTCTCTCACCCTAATTGTGATTGCACAGTGTTTACCTGATACTTAATGAGGTGCTATGTTTGTGGAGAAATACCCTGTCATTCAAAACACTATTGATGTTGAACACCAGGCTGCCCTGGTGGCCTAGTCGCTGAGGGTACTTGTAAGTGTAGGTCTTAAATCTTAGCACGCATCACCAATAGTAAATGCCCAAAGTCCACTTCAACTTTCTTTCAAGTGGGAGCAGTTGTCTGTGTTTGAACAGATGGAATGATAAGGACAAAGCTATGAGCGCCCAGAAGGGAACACTACCAAGTGCGAGTCTGCCTCGTGTAGGAGCCACCGTGTTAATAATCCAAACTATTAAATCAGAACGTGGCTACTTTGTTAATCAGTTAATTGCCACACGTCCAAAACAGAACCATCCCCATTTCTTCCATATGCGCTGGAATATTTACGAATTTAAGTTACCATTTTCTTTACAAACCCAGAGATGTCACTAACAAGTCTGATTTTAAAATTGGGCGACCAGAGTTGATATGCGAGGTTTGCGGCTATCCATGCACATGGCGGGGGGAAGGTCCGCCGCTTGCGCCTATAGATGCTTAGGAGACTACAGCTCTGAAATTTCTGTCAAAGGTTTGGGCTGCTGCAAAAATGTTATTTTGAATATATTTTAAATTGTAAGAATAAAAGATAATTTTTTGTATTTTTTTTCCATGTGATTGGAATGACTTTCAAGTATCTGCAAATAAGGTAATTGTGAAGCATTAAGCATTTATTGGTGAAAAATGTACATATTCTCATTCCAGGAAATAAGTGAGTAAAATTGAATAAATGCTTTAAAGTTTACCATATTGCCAGTGGTTTCACAACCGTTCTCCTGTATTTATTTATCAAGTCAAATAAAAATGATGAAGACTACCTGTGTTTTCAGTTGTTTTAGGAACAGCTGTTTAAAGTGTACCTACATGCGTCTGTCCATGTCTTCTTCCCATAACAAAAAAGGGAGGCGAGAGGGAGAACTTAATACGCATGAAAGTAACTTATGTTGCCAGTGAAGCACAAGGTCGGTATTACTAAGGGCTGTAATTATCGGTCCCATCTTTCTCGTCAGTCATGTAACAGTTGGGTGGGAAAGTGAGAAAATGTACAAAGTTGAGTAGTTAACACAGCCGTTTGCAAGAGTGAAAGGCGCTGGGAACAGACCCTTCTAACTGATGCTGGGGCAGGTGGGGAATGTCCCTGAACAGTGTAACCAGTACAAACCCTTCCCGAGGGCGCGACCTCTGAATGACCCTGCTGGGCTGAAGTCAGGGTTGGTTCTGCGGCTGTGACCATTGGAATAGCTGTTCCTTACAGGGTCCTGGGACCCGCAGGGACATGCTCTCGGAATCACTTCGCCCTGAGACTACTGACTTCTCTCACTGGTAACAGCCCTGCGCCCACTGATGGTTTTACCTGTGGTCTCTCGGCCAGAGGCAGGGCCAGGTGAAAAGTGTGGTTTTCAGCTTCCTCACAATGAGAGTTTTCGTGTGCACGGCAGCCTTTGTTTCAGACACCAGAACCACCCCTCTCCTAGACCTCTCTCATGTCGGTCAAGGATGACAGATGACAAGCCGCGGCTCTGCCTCTGGTGTGTCAGGGAGACGGCGCAGGAATGGGGCGTGCAGCCACCCCCAGGCGCACTCACGGTTTGCAGGCGGCGGCCCTACAGGTGGGTGTCGGTGAAGGTGGTGTGCTCCTTGGTCACGGAGCTGAAGCCCTTGATGGCGTTCATCAGGTCCTCCTCGTCCAGGTACTGGAAAGAAGCCGTCCCGTTAGGTTAGGCTCGCTGCGCAGCGCCCGCCACCCAGGGCAGTTCTAATCCCCTGCGCTCCACTGGGGTGTGGTTGGAGCCCTCCTCGCCTTAAACTCACGGGAAGCATCGGGTCACACGCACAGGTGAGCTACACACTAAGCCAATGTATGTGTCATGGAGGAGCGCACTGTGCCGCACCTTCATCTTCCTAAGCCTGTTTTCTGGTCAGCAACGTGGAGACAATATATAAAAGGGGTGGGCAAGTAAGAACATTTTAAAAATGGAGTACTTACGCAGCCTTTATGTATGTGTGTATATATATGTATGTATGTGTATATATATATGTGTATATATACACACACACACACACACACACACACACACATACGTATTTGAGATTTAGTTCAAAATGCAAGCAGAAGAGCCGGAACACAAGCTCTATGGCTCCCTGCTCCCCACTCCCACTGCCTTTGTATACTGAGTAGGTTCAGGAATATCAATCATAAGGAAAGTTAATGCGCCACCTACTGGCATCTCCGGAGCAGTCCCGGCACTGCTGGGCATGCTGCCTGCTCCTAGCCCTGGACAGCAGGCACAAATGGCCCCTCGTGGGACAGTGGAGCTATGTGGCTCTGCAGTCACATGATGTTTCTTAGGTCCCAGTTCATGAAAAAAGGACTCTGTGCCCTCAGGTGAGGACACGGGCACCTGAGCCCTCGCTGTGCTGCGCTGAGCCACCTGAGACCGCCATCGTGCATGTCCATCCGACATGAGACTGGTACAATGATTCCTGCCACTTAGAAACTTTAGATCTGAGATGGAACCGTGGAACTTGGTCCTGTTAACATCAAGGAAATCCTTGATTTAAAAAAGCCTATCACACACACACACAGCCTATCACATGCCCAGCCAACGTGGCTCAGTGGCTGAGCATCGACCTATGAACCAGGAGATCACAGTTTGATTCCTGGTCAGGGCACATGCCAGGGTTGTGGGCTCAATCCCCAGTGGGGGGCTTGCAGGAGGCAGCCAATCAATGATTCTCATCATTGATGTTTCTCTCTCCCTCTCTGAAATCAAAAAATACATATTTTTAAATGCCTATCACACATCATCGTGCCCAATAAGCCCACTGTGTGTTCTATCTTGTCACTGTGATTGGAACCTGGAGTCTGGGAACTTGCTTTAAGGGTCTCCCTTAGTTAAGAAGGGCTTCAAGGAAGCCAGCGACTCTTGGGGTGAAGGAATAGAACTTGGGGAGAAGGAAAGGGGAGAGCAGGAGCAGAGGGTGGGAGAAATGCCGGTGGCGAATTCTGCCGTGGAGGGGAGTGCGAGCGAAGCCCTTAGCCGGCTGTTTATTACCTACTGTCCCCAAGGACCCTCCCGCCAGCAGACACCTAGGGAGTCGGCACAAGTAAGTTTGCCGGGCGGTACAAACGGGATTTGTTCATTCCAGTCACTGGGGGCTCATGGCAAACAGAGCCAATTAGGTTTCCAGTCCTTTCTACCATGTATGTCTCTTCACTTACTCATGAGTTTATTTTTTGAGCTCTACTGTGTGCTAACAAAACAAGACGACTTTTCTACCCTGCTCGTCCAACAGTCACAGCGACACCAGTGAGCTGTTGGGTGAAGGGTCGGAGGGGTGCCCTGTGCCGGGTGAGGGGGGAGGCAGCCCTCAGCAGGGGCAGGAGGCCCCAGCAGATGCAGGAGGACATCCCGCTCGGGTGCTGAGCGAAGGCTCCGGGAGAAACGCACTCACCAGGCCGCTGTCGTGGCCCATGATGGTCTCCCACAGCGCGTCGTCCACCAGGACCTTCTTGTCGTGCAGGTCCAGCAGCTGGCTGACGCTGCGGTGCAGGGAGCCCTGGGAGGCCTGGCTGAGCTGGCTCTGGCTCGGGATCCGGAGGACAGAGATGCTGTGGTTGCTCCTGAGGCTCACGCGGGCCCCAGACCGCGGGATCTTGGTGTCGGTCAGTCCCTGCAGAGGAAGTTGCCCTGATCAGTGGGACGCCCCGAGCAGCCCCCTCCCATGGCCCCACTAAGGAAGCACGATCGTACTGCACTTAAAGTGTGCAGCTTGGCCCCGGCTGGTGTGGCTCCGTGGATAGAGCCACAGCCTGCGGACTCAAGGGTCCCAGGTTCGATTCTGGTCAAGGGCACGTCCCTCAGTTGCAGGCTCCTCCCCAGCCCGGGCCCTGGTCGGGGTGCGTGCAGGAAGCAACCAATTAGTGTGTTTTTCTCACATCAATGTTTCTGTCTTCCCCTCCCTTTTACACTCTCCCAAAAAATCAATGGGAAAATATCTTCGGGTGAGGATTAGAAAAAAAAAAAGGTGGATTGGACTTCTCCCTCCCTTTCTTCTCATCCCGTATCTTTCCCTTGTTATAGGATCCAGCCTCTGAAATACAACAGGTCTGGTACTAATATCAGGAACACAAAGGCACTCGAAGACCTAGAACCTGATGAGGCCCCAGAACGCGCTGTAAGGCAGTCTAGCTGCTCTTAAACATGGGCGGGCTCTGAGTTACCCCTCATGTCAACACGCCACCCAGGGGCCATGCACCCACGCAGCACACGGAGGGAGCTACCTCGAAGTGCATGGTATAGCTCTTGAGGGTGACATTGCTGCACGCGTCCGATACATCAGCCACGGAGTCAAACTGGGGACAGACGGGAGGCGGCGGTCAGTGCTGGTGGCACAATCTTAGTGCCTCTCCAGTGACAGCCGAGCACGCTCACACCCACTGTCATCCTGAGATGTGCATGCACCAGGACACACACACCTGCACACGCTGCATCCCGCGCCAGCCACGCAGCACCGGCCTCCCAGGGACCCTGCCCTTCCCCGTCCCCAGCACGCCTGCTCCTTGGGCACGGCAGCCTCGTCAGGGGCTCCCCCACTGCTCCCTGCTGTGTCCCGGGGAAAGGAGGAGACCCAGGAGGCGGACAAGGCTACCATTCACTCATTGCCACCTTTTTAAAGTGTTGAAACTTGCCCTAGCCGGTGTGGCTCAGTGGATAGAGCACTGGCCCATGGACTGAAGGGTCCCGGGTTTGATTCCAATCAGGGGCATGTACCTCGGGTGCAGGCTCAATCCCTGTGTGGGAGGCAACCTATCAATGTGTCTCTCTCACATCAATGTTTCTCTGTCTCACTCCTCCACTCTCTCTAAAAATCAACGGAAAAAATATCCTCAGGTGAGGATTCAACAACAAAAAGAATGCTCTAGAGTTAGGCTCCCAGCCCTCACGCTCGGGCAGACACAACTACCACCCAGTCCCTGGTTACGAGGCCCCGGGAACATGTCCCTCTAAAAGGCGAGCCTTCTGGTCTGGGCCTGGGAAGCGGGCGGCCTTCAGACAAACCATGTGGGTCTCCCCCGGGGGATAGACACTCAGCGGGGACGTCCTCTTCGGCGCGGGAACCAGGGGCGGCCTCTCCCGGATGAACGGCTCCTTGTGGATCTTCCTCTGCAGAATCAGGGACAGGAAGATGGCCAGCAAGATGAGGCCCAGGACGGCCATCAGCGCGATGAACCACAGCTCGTCGTAGAACTCGGTGCCTCTGCTCCCCGACCCCTTCTTCCCTCCGGGCGTGGTCAGCACCAGGCCTGCAGGACCGGGGAGAGGAGGGGAGGTCATTCCGGGCGGCGGGTCTGCCATCTCCTGCCCCGTGTTGGGCAGTACATGGGGAGGGAGTTCGAAGGGATGTGACTTAGTGACCTGAAGTCCACTTCTGACAGCTCCATGGCGCTCTGCTCCCGCACGTCTACGATGAAGGGGGGTCAGAAGTCCCCCAATTAGGAACCAATGTGTGTTGTTTGATGACAATAAAACCGCCACCTTGGCCTTGCCCTCAGAGAGCCGAGTTGCCTGTCTGCGTGGTGCAGGGCCGCAGCCCCAGAAGTCGATCTGACGGGCCCAGTGGACCCCTTGCCTGAGAGGACGCAGGGGATGCAGGGCAGCCTGCCGGAGGGAAGCCTGGGAAAGGAAAGAGCCCTCGGAGCCGCAGGAGGGAAGGGAGCCCGGCCTGGCCTTCCTGCTGGGAGGCTGCCTCCAGGCAAGAGGACGGCAGCAGCGAACAAGCTGCATCATGAAAATGAGAAACGACTGTTCACGCTGGTCGGACAATACATCTCGGAATTTTCTGCGACTTTGCACAGTCCTCGGAGTTCCTCTTCTCATCAGGGGAAACCGTTCTTTAAAAGTCCCCTTTCATTTTGAGGGACTCGACCCATCAGTGGCTGTGCTCAATGTGGGGACCTGGTCCACTGGGATGGGCTTACTTACAGAGCAGGTGCCTAGCCCAGCTGGTGTGGCTCAGTGGTTGAGCGCTGACCTATGAACCAGGAGGTCAGGGTTCAATTCCTGCTCAGGGCACATGCCCAGGTTGTGGGCTCAATCCACAGTGTGGGGTGTGCAGGAGGCGGCCGATCCATGATTCTCATTACTGATATTTCTATCTCTCTCCCCTTCTCTCCCTTCCTCTCTGATATCAATTTTAAAAATATATACATATACATACACATACACATACACATACACATATACATATACACATATATGTATATATATAAAGAGCAGGTACCGGGGCCCTCCGCTTCCGAGTCTGTGCCAGGGGCCCGGGAAACTATGTAACAGACAAGCACAGCGAGGTGACTCTTATTTTCACTTGAATTTGAGAACCATTGCTAGAAAAAAAAATGTACGGGGCCAACGGAAAAACCACCTTCAAGTTCTCATCTTAGGCACAAGCCTGAGGAGCACCCAGGGTGAGTTCTGGGGTCCCCAAGGCCTCTGTCTGTCCACTTTAGACACTGGGTTGCTGAATATACCAGCTGAGGTCGGCTCCAGGCACAGCTGCTGCTCCGTGAAAGGAGACAGACTGTGTGGGGAACTGTGTTCGGTGCTCACAGAAGTTCACGGGGCATCCAGACATGAAACGTCTGGGAAAATGAACTGATTTTATTACTTTACAAACTAAAACCACCCTTGGTAACAATCTGAATGGTCACCTGAGTTTCAGAATAGTAGGACATGTTTATTAAGAGAAAAGCCAACTATGTATGTATGCAAATCTGACATGACAGTACTGACTGGACTGTAGAACAGGGTATCCATCCAAGTCCGTGCTAATGGAAAAGGTTGGGCACCTCTCTAACGTGCCCTTTGAAACTGTCAAGTTTCACAGATGTTAGATTCAAAGATTGTGGGTAGAACTCAATTTAAAAGATGTTCCAGCCCTAGCTGGTTTGACTCAGTGGATAGAGAGTCAGCCTGCAGACTGAAGGGTCCTGGGTTCAATTCCAGTCAAGGGCACCTGCCCGGGTTGCAGGCTCGATCCCCAGTAGGGGGTGTGCAAGAGGCAGCCGATCAATGATTCTTTCTCATCATTGTTTCTCTCTCTCCTTTCCTCTCTGAAATCAATAAAAATATACATTTAAAAATAAATAAAAGATGTCCCAAAATGTTGCAATTCTCTCTCTTTGGCTACATTACTTGGTATTGATGGTTAATCGCCATCTTTCACAGAGGATACAAAACAGAAATTTCCCCAAATTACCGGTTTAGGTTCGGAATCTGGAACATTGCCGCTGTGATCAGCACGGATTGGCACCGGAGCCTTTTCTCTTCCTCTGATCTCTTCCCTGTGACTTTCTCTACAAATCACTGTCTCGGGGGAACAAGGGCGTATAACAGCTCTTTCCCTGCAGGGTCTGCGTAAGAGGGAAGCTGATCTCTACCTACAAGTCAAGGACTGGCATCTGAAGAGTCTATCTAACTGCTTGCCTCACGTCCGTTCCAGGAGGACTTTTGAAGATTCCTTCGACCCTTCACACAATTCCTTCCAAGCATCTATGGTAACATATTAGCACATGTGTGTAAACACCCGCATGTTTCTTTAGGAAAAGGAGCAGGTGGTGCCCTAGACGTGACGCGAGGCAGGGCTTACCGAGGCCCGTGGAGGGGTCGTACTGGATCAGAGGCGTCTTGACGCTTCCTTCCTCCGTGGTGCACGTGACCTGGAAAAGGAAGGCTGGACAGAAGGTATGGGACTCGGTCATCCACACCCACCAGCAGGGGGCTCACTCTTAGAAGAACAATGCATCACAGCAGGAAAACGTCCGAAAGCAGAATCCCAGGGCAAATGAGGTTTCACCCAATACGCAAACCTATTTCTAATTGTATAATTATGGAGCTACAATTAGTGCACTAATAGCAGTGTGTGTGTGTGTGTGTGTGTGTGTGTGTAACAGAACTAGGGAAGTTTAGAGCTTATATAGCAAAGTAAAAGAATTATCACGGTCTGGCCTATGTGGCTCAGTGATTGACCGTCGATCTACGGACCAGGAGGTCACTGTTCAATTCCTGCTCAGGGCACATGGTCGGGTTGCGGGGTTGATCCCCGGTAGGGGGCTTGCGGGAGGCAGCCGATCAGTGTTTCTCTCTCATCATTGATGTTCCTATCTCTCTATCACTCTCCCTTCCTCTCTGAAATCAGTAACAATTAAAAAAAGAATTATCAGAGGAGAAAGGATGGTACACAGAGTGTATCTTGTTCTGCATATGGTCTGCACCTGTTCCTTTAAAACTTACAGGTGTAAGTTCTCATGAAGGGACCCAAAGTTGAAGTGGCCGCTGAGGCCCTGCTGGCCATGGTTCAGAGTGACCATCTCGTGACGCTAGGGCCCCGAGCGCCTTCCACACTGAGGTACAGAAGCCCGACACTCACTGCGGTCCCCAGTCCTCGGTATGTAGAGGGTGGTGTCCAGGCCACGGTACACGCGCTGGCCCCCGTCGGTCAGCACGAACTCCTTCAGCGGGCCGTGCAGGAGGAAGGAGTCGGCCCAGCTGACACACACCACTGTCAAGTTGCTGGTCACCGAGAACGGGGCTTGGTACTGAGGGGCTGTGGGAAACAAATCTGGATGTTAGCAAAATGATGACCTCCGACTGTGTGTGTACCTTTAAAAAAAATACATATATATATATATATATATATATATATATATATATATATATATAAGCAATAAATTGCTTTTAGCATTGCCGGAGTTCTTTCTATGATCCTCAGTGTTTAATAAAGCTGGCGCTGGAGGAGAAAAGACCACCGGTGGGAACGTGTGTGCAATGCTTTCTCAGCAAAACTGCACCTGCTTCCCCCCCAAAAAATCAATGGAGAGTAGTGTTTTATGAAAGAAAACCATTAACATACAATGGTTCTGCTCACCAACATAACCCTGCAGCTCATCTTTTGTTGCTTTTCCCCTCTTTTAACAGGCAAAGGATCCTTAACACTATTAACTACAGTAGATAGCCATTTTCATAGCAAATCAATATTTATTGCTACAAAGCCCCAAGGACTAGATGAAGTTTATATATATATACACACACACACATACACACACACACACACACCAAACAAACTGCTTAGATGGTGAATTATGTCCAATTGGCACCCACTTATTTTTAAAGCTTTTTCTTGAACTGTTTGTTTGTTTTCTAAGAGTGTTGAAGAGCCTTGCAAACAGCAATGCGGGTGTAATAATTCATGGCCCGGCTGGTCACTCGGGAGTGCGGTACATTAAAACCTCCATGTTATTAAGTGCAAGAGGCACACTTTTTTGTTGTTAATTCTCACCTGAGGATGTTTTCTCATTTATTTTTAGAGAGATTAAAAGGGAGGAGGAGAGACAGAGAGAGACATCGATGTGAAAGAGACACGTGCCCGGACAGGGTCAAGAATCAAGCCTGTAACCCAGGTACATGCCCTTGATCGGAATCGAACCAGGAACCCTTCAGTCCACGGGCCGATGCTCTAGCCACTGAGCCACCCGGCTAGGGGACGAGGCATGCTTTCTAACAGCCCCTTCACTGCCGTCTCAGTAGCAGCCCATGAAACGGGACCTCCACGCAAACCCTTTCATAAAACGGGTTTTCCCTGCCCTCATGACGCACCTCGTCCACTGCCCTCTTACTGTCTCTGGTTATGGTGGCGGCCGCTGCTACTCACGCTCTCTCTGGGTGGTGAAGCGGATCCACTTGGAGGCCGTGCTGCCTGCCTGGTTGTGGGCCAGGACGCGCAGCCTGTAGGTGGTGTAAGGCTGGAGCCCCCCCAGGCTGGCGCTGGGCCCCGGGCCCCTGTACTGCGTCTCCGTCTGGCTGGGGGTGCAGGGAGCATCTGTGTGCGGAAGGCAAGCCCTGTGCAGCTGGAGCTCGTAGCTGGAAGGAGGACGAACACGTCAGGAGAAAACGGGGCATGGCATCAGTGTAACTCTCTTATAAAACTGGTTCTGTTTTGTTTTCCTTGAACTATAAGCTCTTGAAAATTGCCATTCATGGGAAAAGCTCAGACCCACTTTATTTTGTTGTGTGTGTGTTAGAGGGACTGAAACATCGATGATGAGAATCATTCATCGGCTGCCTCTTGCATGCCCTCTACTGGGGATCGAGCCCACAACCCTGGAATGTGCCCTGACCGGGAATCGAACCATGACCTCCTGGTTCACAGGCTCACACTCAACCACCGAGCCACGCCGGCTGGGGGCGGACCCCCTTTATTGAGCTGCTGGAAGTGAGCAGCAGGAATGATGAGGGAAGTCACACATGGACACACCCTGCCGTCCGCCCAGCAGCTGGTCATCCTGGGAGAGTGAGACCTTTCTCTCTTTTCAGAGGAGACTGAGAACACGGCTCTCCTTTGTGAAAAATGAAAAAGATCTTGTTTCCTCCCGACTGTTCTGAGTGAAATAACTTCTTTGTTCTTTCAAACAATGGTTCATTTCAATGTTTTAAATAAGACTGAGGAAATTCTGAGTTAACCACAGAACTGGGTGTCCCAGCAGAAGCTACAGAATGGATCACTGGAGAACCACGAGGGAGGAGGCGCAAATTCCTCCAGTGAGTGCGAACACGGGCCAGGCAGCATCTCTCTTATTTAAAGACAAGTTTGTGGCTCTCCTTTAGATCTTAGTTGAATTATGACTGAAATGCTTTGCAGGGAACATGACCACCGAAACCAGCAAATATGGCCCATTGGCTAGATGCCGCTAGAGCAGCCGTGGGCAAACTACGGCCCGCGGTCGGCAAGCAGGCCTTATTTGGGCTGAGTCGTCCTTCTGGCTGGCCGATTACCTTTTTATGTAATGATGTTTACTTTGAATTTATATTAGTTCACACAAACACTCCATCCATTATGACTGAAATGCTTTGCAGGGGACATGACCACTGAAACCAGCAAATATTGCCCATTGGCTAGATGCCGCTAGAGGCACCTGCTCGGGGGAGAGCTGGGTATGTCGGCAAGCAGGCCTTATTTGGGCTGAGTCGTCCTTCTGGCTGGCCGATTACCTTTGGATGATGCCATTGGGGAAGAGGGGGGGACTCCACAGGAAGGAGGCTGTCCTGGAGGCCAGCGCCTGGATGTGGGGGGAGGCCACCCCGGCGGGCGGAGCAGGGCGCGTCCTCAGCTCCGCTGTGGGTCCCCTGCTGCAGCAGTTGAAGCAGGTGCAGGCCTCCACGCCAACGGAGTAGGTGGTGAAGGGCTGCAGGCCGCGGAGGGTCTGCTGGACGGCCGGGCCTTCCGACAGCTGCGGACAGAGAAGCTGATGAGGCTGGGCCCAGACCTCAGTGACAGATCTGCATCCCGCAACCCACCTCCTAGGACTGGAGCGCCACGCCAGGCAGCCTGGGAGGTGCACTGTGGATGTGGCTAGTACTTGCCCCCAAGGAATTACCAACCCGTTGGACAGGCATGACTGATTTCCGAGATAGAAGTTAGAGGTAACAGGACAGAAAACACAAGGCATACATTGTCTATTATCATAGAAAGATATTAGAAAATGGCACAAAACACACAAAATATGGATCAAATTCTGCAACCCTTGGAATAAAGCTTTAAAAAACAACAACAAAATCTGTATTTGAATTATACTCCTAGTCAACACTCGCCAAGCCCATGTTCTGCCATTGTTATTTGCATGTAATTTTTGGGTTGAATAGCCCCTCAAATCCATGATTGAGTTGGGTATTTAGGAGCTTGAAATATATATACTTGATATGTTTGCATATTTTACATATTGCATATTTTATATATTATATACATATTTAAGAGTTTGATAGTCCATCTTTTTCTCTGAGGGTGGTGGCTATATGAAATATAGTCTTTTTCTCCATTATGCCTGTTACATGATAAACTTTTTGGCTTATTTGGAGCAATTTTTTTTAACCTCATTGTGGTTTTATTAAGTACTTATTGGAACAGAAGCCATCAGAAACTGGAAACTAGTTTTCACACTGACATACACAACATATAATTAAGAAGAGCTGTATGTTATTGCAGAAAATTGTGTATAATGCACTCCAAATATAAATTATTTTACTTCATTAATATTATCATTTGTAAGTATAGATAATCAAGGGTTGATTGTATTTACATCATCTATATTTATTGACTACGAAGCCCTGTAGAAAATATGCTAATTTCCCTTTAACATGCAATAGGAAACTTCCTTGCATCTGAGAGTTACCTGGTGAAATTGTGTTTCAGTGTCTGCCACTCTGGCCTCGGGGGACTTCTCCACTCTTGCCCAAATTGTTCCCTAAATTGGTCTAAGTAGTTTAGGATGAGATCCTGGGATCTGCACAATTTCTCTATGGGGTCTGTGCGAACTAAACGCTATAATCTGTCCTTATTCCTGAGAAAGGTAGGCGTGACCGAGAAAAGAGACTTCCTCCCAAGGGCTCGGCCTCCCCATGTGAATAACGGAGCTGGTCTTCTTTCTTTGTTGTTGCTAATCCTCACCTGAGGATATGTTGATTTTTAGAGAGAGTGGGAGGGAGGGGGAGAGACAGAGTGAGAGAAACACGGATGTGAGAGAGGCACATTGATTGGCTGCCTCCCATACTCGCCCTGGCAGGGGATTGGACCTGCAACCGAGGTACATGCCTTTGACCGGAATCGAATGTGCGACCCTGCAGTCTGCGGCCGACGCTCTATCCACTGAGCCAGAGCAGCTGGGGCAGGAGCTGGCCTTCTTGACTGGGGTGGCCCTTCCAGCCAGTGGCTCGTGGGGCACGTCTCCCCGATGGGCCCCAGATGTGTCCATACACAGACCGTGGCTCTAGCTTTGTGGACTGAGCCACTCTGCAGTCCCTGCCAAGGCGCTAGAACTTTCTCGAAGTCGCTAACAGAAAGATGAGTTTCCTGGGTGCTGTCAGAGACCTTGGAGCACCACAATGAGGATTCCAAGGACGTTCTTTGCTCTAGTTTTTTTTTTTTTTCTTTTTCATGATGACACTGACACCGCCTCCAATCGCCACCTGTCTGCCCCTCACTATAGACCACTACTACGTGAAGCGCTTGATGGGCGTTTTCTAACTAAATTAATTTGATTTTAGTATCCCTGAAGTCTTAGGTTTCTCACAACATCCCTGGAGTCTTGAATACCACCTTCAGCAAGTCCCTCCCTGGGCATTTCCGTATTTTCTGTGTGTGTCCTAATGCTCACTGCTATTTCTTCTCATAGGGATCATTGCGTCACTAAGCTCATCACTGGGCCACTGTGAACAGACAGTAAGAAAGAAGAAGCAAGGAGAAGATAAAGCAAGGGCATCATGGTTTATTTTTTAAAAAATAAATAGCTCGGCTGGCATGGCTCAGTGGTTGAGTGTCAACCTATGAACCAGGAGGTTTCGGTTCAATTCCCGGTCAGAGCACATGCCCCGGTTTCAGGCTTGATCCCCAGTAAGGGGTGTGCAGGAGGCAGCCGGTCAATGATTCTTTCTCATCATCGATGTTTCTATCTCTCTCTCCCTCCCTCCCTTCCTCTCTGAAATCAATAAAAAGAAAGAAAGGAAGTTAGGAAGTTAGGAAGTTAGGAAGTTAGGAAGTTAGGAAGGAAGGAAGGAAGGAAGGAAGGAAGGGGACTCCATTACTCACCACCAGCTCTGCCCCGCCAGTGCTGTTGGAGAAGAGCCTGTAGAGGCTGACAATGCCATTGGGCTTCCCAGGGGCGCTGATGTTGACCACAGCTTGGGTAGAAGACACGGCGTGGAACCTGGGGGCCCCGAGACCTTCTGGGGGGGCAGGTCCCGTTTTACACCGCGTCCAGCTACTGGGGGCTTTCCCTGCTGAATTCACTGCCCAGACCTTCAAAGAGAAATCATTGAGACCAGTCAACACCAAGATAACCTCAGGCTGAAAGAACACAGTTGGCAACCCAAAGCGACCGAACACAGCAGAACGAGATACACTTTGATCTTTCAACTCTGTGACCGCAAAGGAAGTTGGGTCCTTCCTCTTTGTTTTGCCTTTGTCCCCGAGAACACAGAGGGGCTCGCTGGGGAGCCCTGATTTCTGACTGCAGTGGCTGATTTGAGCTCCATGGAAAACTGCTCGTCTCTGGGTGGGAGGTGGCAGGATTTTTGTCAGCTTCTGCAAACTGGACGGCTCTGCAGACTCCTTAAAACTCAGCAATTCTTAAACACTGTCCCCACCAAATCTGCATGGAAATTAGATTTTCCTTTCATCAAGGAGGGAATCAACATATGGAAGGATGTATAATCTTATTTATCAAGAACTATTTGTATAATTAAGCACGAATATCCTAAAAGGTTGCCTTGGGTCATCATTTGCATGAGTAAGTAATTTGTAGAATGTCAGGTACAATAGACAGAGTAGATGGATGTGCGAGTGTATAGGGTTAAATTAGGCCCAATAACAGCCAACTACACAGTGATCAATCAGAATGATAGATCTAAATGACAATACGAGAAGACTGTCTGCATGTTTAGGAGTACCAGTATTCCTTAGTAAGCTTTCATCTTGAGCAGTCTAACTTCAGGAATTTTTTTTCTCATTTGTTGTCTTTTTCCTATCTATCTATCTATCTATCTATCTATCTATCTATCTATCAATCATCTACCTACCTATCCACCCATTCACCTGCCTACCCATCCATCCATTCATCCACCCATCCACTTATCCATCCAAACTTGCCCTGAGCTTTTAAAGACACATCTGGAAAGCTGGTTTGATTCTACAGTCCACACTTTCTAGGTGTGCTGTGTCAAAAAAACAAACAAACACATGCAGAACTTTCAAAATCTGAGACATTTAGAAAAAAAAAAACTGTAGGAGAGTACTTTGCATGGAGAATTGAGTTTTGTTTTTGTTTGTTTTGCTTTGGCATCAATAATATCTTTAAGAGAATAAACATTGGAGAGGTTTTTAGGAGTTTGGTCAACTCCCATGAGTGTTTCCACACATTTTTAAGGAGGTGGATTCCTTTGCAAAAGTAAAAGTCCTGATGTTGAAATGCTCTTGGATGGCTGTCACATGCAATTCTGCAGCCCCTTGCAGACGGGATGACTAACCTACTTACATATCGGAACTTGCTCTTTTCAGAGTTCTGATACAGTCTCTCATCATTTGCATGATAGTTACCTACATTTTATACACTCTACAATTTACAACGCACTTGGACATACGCTAGCTGACTTAGCCCTCCCAACAGAACCGTGTAGGGTGGCTGGATAATGGATCATTAGCCCATTTTACAGGTGAGGAAATTGAGGTTCTCTTGTTCAGAGTGACAGAAGTTACAAGAGCTGAAACTAGAATTCTGCTCTCTGATAAACACTTCTATCGCTCTTTCCAATATATTGTGTGTTTGATTCTGTATGTCATCCATACGCATAAGTGAATTACGTGGAATCGAGAAAGTTAAATAACCGGTCCATAGACAAACACCTGTGATTCTGGATTAAAATCTCTTAACTGGCAAGGATGGAGAGAGGTGCCCAGGTTGTATTAGAGGATGGAGGTTGGCTTTGAAAGGCACAGGGAAGGACAGAGAAGGAAACCCAGCAATGGGAGAGCCAGGCCTCCTGGAAACGCAAGTCCAGGTCAAAACACCACTATAACATCCAGCTGGCGTGGCTCAGTGCTTGAGCTTCGACTTATGAACCAGGAGGTCACAGTCGATTCTCGGTCCCATGCGGGGGTTGTGGGCACCATCCCCAGTGGGGGGCGTGCAGGAAGCAGCTGACCAATGATTCTCTCTCATCATTGATGTTTCTATCTCTCTCTCCCTCTCCCTTCCTCGCTGAAATCAATAATAATATATTAAGAAAAGAAAAGAAAAACCACTGCAGCTGCTTTTACAATCCCTTCTGAATGGGCCAAGGTCAGTCTGAGAGGGGAAGTTGGGAGGAGGTCAGAGTTCAGGACTGATAAGAAGGTCCCCGACTGCTCAGTCTGCTCCAGACCAACCCCTTTCACTGCAACTACCTTCCTATGGGTGGGGCGAGGGGCATTTTTATTACATAAGGAGTGAAAAAAATCTTTTAAAGAATATATGCAAAATAAGGAGCATATACTGATACCAACTTCTTTGCTAAGAACAGGGCTTTGGCTGGTGATCTAAGGGCACAGGGAACTTTAGTGGGGGTCACAATGGCTGGGGAAGCAGGAGGAAAATAGAGTAGGTGTAATAAAATACAGCGTCAGCGAGTTGTCCATTGATTACTGGGCACCCATAAGAGAGAGTAGAAGTGCAGGTCTGAGGGGGAACAGGGATGGCTCCTAGAAAGTGCTTAGCAGGGGGCTGGCCCAGGCTTGGCTCACTGACTTTGCTTTCCTTTTTGATGTAGATTTAGGGCCACAGAAACCAGGAGGTCTTTGTGATCCTGGTGCTGCCAGGCGGGCTAACCCTCATGGCTTCCTGAACTCTGACTTGGGGGGTGGGGTCCTACTTCCAAATGGGATTTAACCCTTGGTATTTTAAAGCTACTTTGAGTCTCAACATGATCATTTTGCTGTATTTCTTCAGAAATAGTCTCTTCTAAAAACGAGGCAATAGAAAACTCCCCACCCCTAACTGGGAACGGATGAAGGAGCTAGTGCCTTTGTCTTTCACGAGAGACCTTCATAATACAGTGCTCTTTTTTCCCCCCTAGTCTTTCTTTTCAGTATTCAATCAATTTGAGATCAAAATAGCATTCATATAAATCAACATGCTTATGCAAAGCAGGATCAGCTATTCACAGGAGCCACTCTGAAAATGAAAGCAGTTACGAGGAGGGGAAAGCCGGCCGAGATAATGAGCATTACGGATTCCAGGAGACTTGAACCACAAGGCAGTGTTCCTGTTGCACCAGACTCCCAGAAGGAAAGGAAAAGAGAGACTGACGGTGATACCTCCTCTGCCTCGTTCTGTTGAGGTGAAAGTCCTTCACCCAAAAGTTGCCATGGATTTTGGTCTCTTTCCAGCTAAACAAGGGATGAAGGAAGTGGAGTGTAGTTCAGGGTTCAGAATGAAAATGGGAACAGATTATGCTTATGATCTCTAAGGGGAAACAATGGCCTCAAGATTTGGGTCCATCTTTATGGGGGGAAAGAGAAGCAGAGATCTTGCATGGGAAATTTTGAGCAATATGCCGGGATCTATTAACTTCAATGAACCAATACAAAAATCAAGAAATAAAATATCTTATGAACAAACATAGAATTATCTACTTTATTTCTCTCTCTTATTCTATTCATTCTTTCTCTTATTCTATTCAATCTATGTATGTATGTATGTATCTACTTACCTACCTACCTACCTACCTATCTACCTACCTCTTCGCCATTTACCTAACTGACAAGCCATTCCTTTTGATTTGTATCCCAAGACTCCCTCCCATGATCACTGGGAACATAAACACACTGTGTGTGGGCTGCTCACAGGAAAAAAGGGACATGAATGGGGGAGGGAGGGTGAAATAAGGTTTACAAATTCCATGGCCAAGAGAAAAACGTACGGATGCTGCTCAGCTTTGATTAATTCAGGGTGTCCTTATACCTGCAGAGTGTCCTTATAATAAAAAAAAGATGATTAAAGTTTCCACTGAAACAACTTCCTAATCTGGACTCAGCACGCACTTGTACGCGTGAAGGTGTGCATACACACAAGCGCACAATGACAGCTGTCAGGGGCAGGGACTTCCCCGGGAAGGGCCGTAAAAGTGAGCAGGTCAGCGCCGGCTGGGTCAGGTGCTTTCTTCTCGAGGGTTTTGGTTGTAAACATGAAAAGAGGTACAATGTCAGATGTCACAGAAAACCCAGGCCAACCATATGAATAAACAGGACAGAACTGAAGTCACTGAACCACAAATTCTATAAATGACTAGTAAAATATTAGGTTCATTTGTTTATATTTCTATTTTTGATCTAAGTTTTAAAATATCTAACTAGCGATTATTACCATCTTTATGCTATTGTCCATTAAAAATTTTTTTTATTGACTCTTCCCTCCCCCAAGGACCAATTAACTGCATTTTGCCTTAAAATTTTTAATTACGTAACGTGTCAGCATCTGCTCTCTACCTATCTGGATCCAGCGGAGGTCTCTTTGATACACTATTAGCTATCATTTCCCAAACAAAAATGGAATATAGGAATAACCAAATTCAATCAGCGATCTTTCACAGAAAAACCCTCTAATCTGTTAACTCCTTATGTAAGTGACAGTAACTGCCTTGCCCTTGCAGCAATTTGAGATCTTGCTGCTTATTATGAGTTGAATTTTAACAGTTCCTCTCAGAGGCTTGAGATAGAAATGTCTGAGGTTTTTGAAACTTCGGAATATTCCATAACATGCTTGCTTGTGGAATATGACAATTTTTGATAAAATAAGAAGCATTTGGACACCACCAAGAACACAGAAATATCAAGAAGCAGTAGGAGGCCACGTCACTGTTTAGAAAAACTGGAGCACGGGAATAAATTTTCCTGACAATTCACATCCAAAATAAATAAAAATCCTACACGCACAGCCATGCCTGTAATTAATAACTCGAGTAAATAGGTTGCATGTTAACAGGCAAACTATTAAATTATTCGTTTCCTGGGGGCATGTAACGAGACCGTTATCACATTCCCAGGAGGGAGACAAATAGATATTAAAAAGGTCTTTCCAATACCTGTATTGGCGAAGGCCAACAGCTAATTCAATAGATTCGATCAAAATCACCATTTCTTTCACTGCTCCTGATTTATGACCTGGGCTGTGGTTAGTCATCACTCACTGCAGTTTGCTCTCCAGCGCTCATAAATTATGCCTCATAAATAAAAAGATCCAATCAACGAAATCATATCAATTCATCTGCAACCTTGCAGTAGATTTTCCCAGGGCACTCATGCCAATGCCGTTTGAAAGGGGAGCTTGTCTTGGCTTTGGAATATGTTCGAGGAGCAAAATGCCAAACGGGGCTTTGGCACAATTGTGGTCAGAGGGACTCATGGCTAACAGGAAGGCAGGGGGTCTGAACCGCCATGACGGCAAGATGGTTTTATTTCATAAGCAGTCCTGCGGGTGGGCCACAGTCAAGGGGTAAATTGCTGCAAAGCTCTATGTAGCCACCTGTTTAACTGGCCACCTACCTCACAGGACTATTCTGATTTACATGCAAAACATTTTCTATACATTTATGAAGAACTGGGTGCTAAAAAAGTACATTTATAAATATTTTATGAAGACTTTTGAAAGCCCCAGAGTTGTATGCAAATGCAATTTGGAGCTACCGTGGAGTGAATTTAAGAGAACAGTCTTTGGAACCTGGATCTCAAGGTTCAAATTTGAGCTCTCCCACTCACCCACTGTCTCCTTGGGCGTGTTAACTCACCTCTCAAGTGTTCTGATTTCTAAGGTGCACTATTGGTAATAACCCTATCTCAATGGCTGTCATGGGCTCATACATGTAAAAATCTATCATAGTTCTCAACACATAGCAAGAACTAGATAAGTAAAACTGGTTATTATATACTAGAGGCCTGGTGCACGAAAATTTGTGCACTTGGCGGGGGGGTGGGGTATCTCCTTCAGCCTGGCCTGCACCCTCTGACAGCCCAGGAGCCCTCGGGGGATGGCCCACTCCAGGCAAGGAGTGGGCCTAACCCATTAGTTGGACATCCTTAGCGCTGCTGTGGAGGTGGGAGAGGCTCCTGCCACCGCCGCTGCGCTGTCCAGCCATGAGCCTGCTCAGGCTGAGCGGCACTCCCCCTATGGAAGCGCACTGACCACCAGGGGGCAGCTCCTGCATTGTCTGCCCCCTGGTGGTCAGTGGGCGTCATAGCGACCAGTCATTCCCAGTGGTTCTGCAGTTAGAGTCAATTTGCATATTACCCTTTTATTACATAGGATTATTTGTTGGTAGATTGTTGGAAGAGAGAGTGGTACTAAATAGCAATTCTGTGACTCTGGCTGCTATAAATCAACAAGAGCAAACCCCACACAGCATTCTGGGTTCAGCCCACTTCTCTCTGTATACCTTCCTCAGGGGGCTCCTCCATTCTAGAACTTCCGAGGATTAGGATAAACGAAAGCCTGGCTTTTCAGAAATATTGTTTCTACATCGAAATTTGCTGACTGGATGGCGTTCTCTACTTTGCCTTATTCATTAAAACTTTTCCCAACATCCAAAAGTATGAGCAGAAGCTAACCTTGGAGCAATTCAATGGCTCCTCAAAGAAAACAAAACTTAATTTCAGTTTCCATTACGGACATGGGCATCAAGGAGAGAACCGTGTAGCTTCCCAGACACTGACAGGCATCTGGGTAATGATCAGACCCATCGACAGATAGATAAATTAATTTACAAGAAAAAGCCTCAGCCACTTTCTTAAAGATCTCAATTGAAGGCATCAGATTTACAAAAATGCATGAACACTTTTTGTTTCCACCTGTAGATATGATCGCTTCATACAGACCTAGACATTTATTGTGAACTGAATGGAAACATACCGAGTCCCAGTAATTAAGTGCAATTCTCTTTAAGGCACCAGAGGGACCGCAGGCAATAGGGGCTTAGGAACAGAGCCCTAAGGAATGCCAGGAGAGGCAAGAAAAGAGCAAAGAGGCGCTCACAGGCACTTTGAAGAAATGATCTCCTATCGGAATGAAGGGTGTGATGGCAAAACCATGCCATGATCCCTGGCCCAGGCGCAGAATTCAGATTTCTATTCATGGAAACGTCCGATGGCCTTCAGTCCAGGCGGGAGCACGGAGGCTCTGAACTTCTAGGACAAATACGCTGCCTTGTGTCAGACAATATCAATCATTTAAAACCTGGAGCCGAGGGAACTGGGGGCGGGCGCAGCTTCGTTCTTGCGGGAGAAGCTAACCAAACAGAAGCCTCCACGCTGGTCAGAAATACGTCCGTGAGACTAATACCTCATTTCATGCGTGTCCAAAGCCAAACAAAAAACAGGCTCAATAAGTTTTGCCTAAATGGGACACAGAGAACTCGCGGGAGAGGGGCGGGGCGAGGGCGGCAGCCTCGGAGAACCAGCCCTTTGAAGCAAGTTGCTCATCACAGAAGTGCAGACACAGCCCAGGGGGATGGAGGGCACGTGGCCACGTCACTGTCTTCCCGAGAAGAGCAGTGGCCAGGAGGAGAGGGGCTGACCTGCCTCGCTGAGGGGCAGGAACGGTGAGACCCCCTCGTCCCCTTCGACCCGTCCCTCCATCCTCTCCTGCATAGGGTGCCCTTTGGGGGTGGTTGGGCCTGTGGGAAATCGGCTGTCCCGGGTGGGCTCCCACAGCACCCGCCCGCAGGGCAGACTCACACGAGAGCGAATCACCAGGTTTCCCCCCACCCTCAGCTGACCTGTCGGTTCTCAGCCCCCCACCTCCCTCCCCCAGGAACAAGGCACCAGGAGCCTTTGGAGACCCCGTGTTTGGGCGAGGGTGCTTACGTGTCCAAGGGGGCCCATTTCAGGAAAACTAATGAAGTCAAGGACAGCCTGATGCGATGGAAGGGGGTCCTGGCAGGTCCCCAGGAGCCGGTGGGGAGAGTGCGACTACGATGCAGGATTACTGAGCGCCCTCCCTTCAGGTAAGAATCCCAGCTGCTTAGGGAGTGGACTCACCCCCAGGCCCCCTCTGCAGCCAGGATATTAGGATATTAGGACCTCCCTAAGCCACAGGTTTCTCTAAGCGGCTTTTCAAAATGTGAGCACTGTTCAAAGCCAGGCGCCTACGACCTATATTTTAATTTATTAATACACACACACACATATATATATATATTGATTTCAGAGAGGAAGGTAGAGAGAGAGAGATCAATCGATGATGAGAGAATTACGGACTGGCTGCCTCCTGCGCGCCCCCTACTGGGGACGTGGGAGTGGTTGATAATATGCGTTTCTTACCTGGTACTCATACTCCGTGAAAGGAAGGAGATCGGAATCCATAAAAGAGCTGGCGCTTCCATTATAGGTGAGAACTGGGCTCGGCGGCCCAGGCTGAGTTGCTACTTGTCTCCTGTACAACTCATAGGATAAAACTTGTCCATTTGGCTGAAGCGGTCCTGCCCACCAGAGAGAGACCGTGGGCTGGAACCCCCCGGGAGCCATCCGCACCTCCAGGCGTGGGGGCGGCTGCATGGCAGGGGCCATCTCAGGGGTCAATACGGATGCCCAGTCACTGGACGCGCATCCCAGCAGGGTGCAGGCTTGAATCCGTGCTTCGTACCTTCAGGACACAAGGCAGAAATTACCCGTTATTGGCAAACTAGAGTTTTGTTTTGGAAGAATCTTTATTAAACCAAGAGTTGCCCAGGCGCTGTGGCTCAGTGGCTGAGTGTCGACCTGGGAACCAAGAGGCTATGGGTTTGATTCCTGGTCAGGGCACGTGCCTGGGTTGCAGACTTGATCCCTAGTAGGGGGCGTGCAGGAGACGTCCGATCAATGATTCTCCTTCATCATTGATGCTTCTCTCTCTCCCTCCCTCTCCCTTCCTCCCTAAAAAATAAATAAATAAATCAGTAAAAGTAAAAAAGAATAAAATAAAAAATACCAAGAGTTTTTGGATAAAAAGGCCAGCAAGTTTATATTTATTCTTATTGATAGCTGACCCTTTTAAAAAGTAACAGTCGCCTGGCTGCTGTGGCTCAGTTGGTTGAGCATCTTCCTGGCACCAAAAGGTCATCAGCTCAATCCCCAGTAGGGGGCGTGCAGGGGGCAGACTATCTATGTTTCTCATCAATGTTTCTATCCCTTGCTCCCTCTCCCTTCCTCTCTCTCTAAAATAAAAATAAAAATAAAGAAGTTACAAAGTCATATTTCCATAGAAATTCTAGAACAGCTGAAATCTCCCTGCCTTTCCAAAATAAAGCAGCTCACCCGTCTGGAAAGGGTGGGCACATTCTTCCCTTAAGAGGAGTGCGTGGGATAAATAAACGTTCAGGATTCTCTCCGGCACTCAAACCCTTTCCGTCTGCAGAAATACTGAGCCCAGTGAAGAAGGCAGACTTGGGGAATGGGAGCCAGCTTCCAGCAGCCTTGGGCTCCCGGAACTCTGTAGGTGGGTCTCACAGACTCCCCAGGAGTGTCCCCAGGCAGTGAAGCAGCACCCTGGAGGTAAGGCCTGCCTGGTCATAACCCAACCACCCCCCATACCTGACATTTTACAATAGGCCCCCTTGCAGCACGCGGAGACCTTTCGGGCCAGAGGTAACCCAGCCACACACCAGATTATCCATCACGGAGACACCTTATCACCGTCCAGTTAAACCCAACCAATCAATTACGTTTTGTCTGGTCGCTGGTCTCCTGCCGCCTGCACAGGTCTATTTACATAGCAGGACTGCCCCCTTCCAACAAAAGGGGCTTCTGTGAGCAGTAGGTGCCCATGGCTGCAAGTGCGTGCTTTGGGCTCTGTTCCCACACCCACCGATTTCAGGGCACCCCTACTTTTCCCTCCAGCCCCTTTCCTTCTCCCTGATTTCCTCTGGTTACGCAGATGGGGGCTGGGGTGTCACCCATGTTGGGCTCACACCACAGAAAGGACGGTGACTTGCTCTCACAGGCCCAGGGGGAGACCCACCTGCGGAAAGGCTGCAGCTGGTTTACCGCGAGGGCCCGGGCGCCAAACGAGTGATGACTCGCGTTGATGTGTACGATCCTGGTTTCTCCTTCAGGCAGCCCTCGGACGAAGAGGGTGTAGTTGACGATCTGGCCGTTTGTCCTCACGGGAGGGTCCCAGGCCACGGAGATCTCCTGGGGACCCCGGGCCTGTAACGTCGGAGGCCCCATCCCTGAGGGCGCCGAGGGGCTGGTTCGGTCTTTGACGAGGGGACTCACCGCGCCCCCCTGGCTGTTGTTGGCAGTCACCGTGTAGCCGTACTCCACCCCGGGGGTGAGTGTGAAGTCCTGGTAGCGCGTTTCCAGGCCGGTGTACACGATGGTCCCGTCCCTGCGAAGTTCGTAACTCCTGACCTGGCCGTTGGGGTTTCTGGGGGGCGTCCAGGTGACTTCTATGGATCCCGAGCCCGTGACTTGCAGTTCTGGAGGGTCCATGTTCTGGGGCGGGGCCTCCAGGGTCCGGGCCGAGGTGGGCGCACTAGCTGTGCAGCCTCCGCGGGTGCAGGCCACGAGGGAGAAGCTGTACTGCGTGTAAGGCTGCAGGTGGGTGACCAGCAGGGACAGGCCCTGCCCAGCCGGGTGCTCCTGGCCCTCACTTCTGAGCCAATACGTGGTGATCCTGCCATTCTGCGCCGCTGGCGGTGACCAGGACGCATTGATCTGCGTGGCACTGACGGCCCGGAGGCCTGGAGGGCGCAGCCCCGCTGGAGCAGCCTCGGGGGTGGTGGTGTGGGCCGGCTCGCTGGACCCGCAGCCCCCGCTGGTGCAGGCGGCGACCGCGTAGCTGTACGTGGAGAAGGGAAGCAGCTCCGCATCCGTGTAGTTGAAAGTCACGGCGTCGAAGCTGAAAGGACGGGGCGCCCCGCTCCTGTGGAGCCGATAGGACTGGACGACGCCGTTGGGCTGCTCCGGAGGGAGCCAGGCGATGAGCAGGGTCGGGGGACCCGCAGACACCAGGGTGATCGCAGGCGGAGAGAGACCTTCCGGGGGCGCCGGCCGGGTCCTCACCGCGGTCCACGGGCTGCAGGTGTGGCCGGCTGAATTCCACGCGCGGATTTTATACTCGCACGGCGTCCACGGCTGCAGGCTGGTGTCGCTGCACGCAAACGCATCCCTGTCCGACGTGTACTCCGTGCAGACAACGTCCGCATCTGTCTGGTTCCCCCCGAAGCACCTGCGGATCACTTCGTAGCGGGTGATCTTCCCGTTCGGGTGGCTGGGCTCCGACCAGGTGAGCTCCACGCTGGTGGGGCCCACGGACCGGACCGCGGGAGGCGCCTGGGAGCGGGGCGGGGCCTCGGCTGTGCGCACCGGCTGGGGCGCCGAGTGGGCGCAGCCCGCCCGGGTGCAGGCCTGCAGGGTCAGCGTGTACTCAGTGGATGGGTCCAGGCGGCGGAGGAGGAACCGGCGGCTCAGGCCCGCGTACTCCAGGCTGCCGGCGCTGAAGACGTTGTAGGTCTGCAGCGAGAAGAGACGCACAGGGAGGGTGACGTGTGGCATTTGGTTTTTGGTGCGGCTACCTCGTCCCTTTAACCTGCCCCACTGCTAGTCCTCATCCTGATGACCCACATCCGGAAAGAATGGTCCGATACTAACTTTTGGAATATGATGTAAAGTCCATAGGAAGAGAAGCAATGTTTTTCTTTGTTTTTTTTTTGAAGGTTGGATATTCGATAAGCATATATCTACAAGCTAAGTGCTGCAGAACATGAGTGCTTGTGGGGTTTCCTACTATTTGTATTTTTTTAAAAGTAGGGTATAGCCTAGGTGGCATGGCTCGGTGGTTGAGTGCTGACCTATGAACCAGGAGGTCACTGTTCAATTCCAGGTCAGGGCACATGCCTGGGATGTTGGTTCCATCCCCAGTAGGGGGCGTGCAGGGGCAGCCGATCAATGATTCTCTCTCATCATTGATGTTTCTATCTCTCTCTCCCTCTCCCTTTCTTTCTGAAATCAAGAATATATCTTTTTTTTAAAGGAAGGAGTAGCATTCAAATTCCCTCTTTTATAGGTACTAAGTGCCCTGGCCTCATCCTGAGTAGGTTAAGTAGGTCCCATCCACACTGTCCATCTCCCATGACATTTCCTGGGAAATGGAATTACAGTGCTTCAGCATTCGCACCGGGGCGCCAGGGCTGTGTGTGTGTGTGTGTGTGTGTGTGTGTGTGTGTAGGCACACACACGTATACATTCATACATATATTCAGATACCACCTTGGATGACGAGAAGCTGGAAATCGCCACTGTATTCTCTTACAGGCCATACAAGAATTGCCTGTTCCGTGGGAGAGGAGTATTTCGTTTTGGTTCTGAGCGGACCCATCTGAACACTCCTCATACAAGCACAGAGCACGTTTCCATCCCACACTACCCACTGCTCTTTGGGGAAAATGAGAAGTAGCTTAGCCGGAAGGCTGGTTCCATCTTTGAGGTGTTACCTTAATCACGCCGTTGGCCCGCAAGGGCTCCGACCACCGCAGCAGCAAGGCCCGGCCGCCTGCCCTCTGCTCCACCGTGAAGTTGCTCAGTCCACTCGGGGAAGATTCCGGGGTCTGGATCACGGTCCAGGGGCTGGACACCTCTCCTGCCTCGTTGGCGGCCACGACACCAACGTGATACGTTGTGAAGGGTTCTAACCCGAACAGGTGGGCCTGATGGCTTGTTCCCTGTAAGAAAATGGACAGGTGGGTTTGCTCTTACAAACGGCTAAGGACAGCTGGGAAGTCATTCAATGAGACACATTGGTGATGGCAGACAAATACCACAGCAGAGGTTTGAATTATTAAGAAAACAACAGGATATTTTTCTTGTTCTTTTTTTAAAAGAAATATGTTTTTATTGATATTAGAGAGAGGGGAAGGGAGGAGAGAGATAGAAACATCGATAAGAGAGAAACAACACTGATCGGATGCCTCCTGCTTGGCCCCTTCTGGGGATTGAGCCTGCAACCCCGGGCATGTGCCCTGACCCGGAATCGAACCTGTGATCTCTTGGTTCCTGGGTTGATGCTTAACCACTGAGCAACACCAGCCAAGTTTTTATCTTGTTCTCGACACCCTGGTTGTGTGATTTTAGACACATACGAAGTGTGGGTCAGAGAGGATCCTTGCCTTTTCAGAGGTTACGAACAATGGGATGTGACACAGAATCTAAAGAAAAAATTCTATGATGCCTTAGAGATCACCGGATCACAATGGAATGTGTGCAGACTTAACCTGAACAACCTAATCCTCTCTCCCCAGCTCCCCAGCTGCTTGTTTATACAAACGACTGCCCACCTCACCCATCTCCTCTCTCATTCTTTTGGTGCGTATTTAGATCTTCCAATAAAGCAAACCCAAGAAAACAACAAGCCAACTGGACTATTAAATGCACAGACCCGTACAGAAGTCTACTGTTAACACAAATGTGAAAATATTGGCATTTGTTAACAATGCCATAACCGAAACTATGAAACGTACCCCAAGTAACTGTAAGCTAGGCTTTGAGAATTTGGACTTTGTTGACTTAAAATAAAATGAAAGAACGCAAGAATGAGTTTTTGTGTGTGTTCTGTTTCTGCTCGGAGAGCAATATTTAACATATTTTGCATAACTTAACTGGAGCTTAGAATCTTAATGTTTTGAAAGAGCCAGAATGCTTTTTCTACATCTGGGCTGGATGGATATGTGTGTTTACAGATAGGAATTATGTCTGCAAGTGGACCAGTAATGTGTGTACACACACACACACACACACACACACACACAAATACATACTTCCTGTCCTGTACCACATCCACAGGATGTGAGTAACCCCGAGGAAGCTCTGACTGGTTTAATAGGATGTTTATTTTTTTAATTTTATTTGTTTATTTTTTAAATATATTTTATTGACTTTTTACAGAGAGGAAGGGAGAGAGATAGAGAGTTAGAAACATCGATGAGAGAGAAACATCGATCAGCTGCCTCCTGCACATCTCCCACTGGGGATGTGCCCGCAACCCAGGTACATGCCCCCGACCGGAATCGAACCTGGGACCCCTGAGTCCGCAGGCTGACGCTCCATCCACTGAGCCAAACCGGTTTCGGCTAATAGGATGTTTATACTTCATGGTGTGTGAGGTCACCTTGGTCTACTGGATGTTTAAATGCGACAATTGTCCTCTTTTCTTGGTGGGCATGGCAAGAGGGAGGTGAGATGGAGAAGAGGTAGTTATTTCTGAGAGTAGGTACCAGAAGGCATCAGACAAAGTTATGTGTATGGAAATTCTCTCTAATGGGGAGGCATCCAAATAGCATTATGATTAAAATCTAAAACAAGGTGGCAAAATCAAACGGAACCATTTTTCAAAATAAAAAAAAGAAAATACACACTGGTAGACAAAACCAAAATATACCATCGAAATAATTTTGACACCATTTCCTCACATTCTTGGTTACAACCTTCAACTGTGCTAATGTTTCTTCACAAGCAGAGAGAATATCATTTCTTTTCCTTATTAAAAACTAGTTAAGTCAATTTTCCTGTTTCTGTAAGTGCCATTACGGTATTTACATGCTAACCTCCTGAAATCTTTTAATATTTAAACGTTTGCTAAGTGACCAGACTCTGAAACAAATTTTCCAGAAAGACTAATTTCTCTTTTTTAAAATATTAAAAGTTTGGCCCATAAATATTTAAAACTGATTTCTCCACAACATCGGATTGGTCTTTTAGATAAATATCGCACAGGGCTGGAATGGCCACAATGAATATTAAATCTGAGGATGCTACAAGTCCCGGTTACAAAACACTCTTTTCTGATAAACGATTCCTTTTTGGTGGAAATAGGGCAAACACGGGCAAGATTAATAATGCAGAAAAGGAAACTTCTTTGTTCAGAATATCCAGGACTCGGGGCCAGAAGAAGCATATCTCTGAAGCAAATAGTCATCACCTCTCACAGATGACCTATAGCACAGGTAGCCTGTCGGGGGACGTTTAGAGAGAGCTTTTGTCCTCAGAAGCATGAAAAGCGTGTGGGTTACAAAGCAAAACACATATGTATATTGCCAATAGCGGCACCTGCTCAATTACAGTTTATTTCTGAGCTGAGAGTCCCATCCGGCCCCTAGATGGCAATACTCGCAAACACTTCTGGTAGCACGAGTACTTGGTGATCAACACCGGCGTTCAGCCACACAACACACGCCAGGCAACCACTGCAGAAACAACACAACTGCTTTCCTTCTAAACTCCTTTAACGCACATGGGTATATAGCTCAGATCCTTGAGAGAAGGAGTATTTGGAACACCCTGGCCTCCAAACCTTCCTCATCCGAGGTAGAAATTATGCCTGAAGACCTTAAGTGGTAGTTTGTGCCCGCCTGGCGCAGAAGGAGGTCACAACAGCTGTTTTGCTTAATTTGGTTACTTCTTTAAAAAAAATAAAAGAAAAATAACCACACATTGGAAATGGAAGGGAGAATTTTGATGTCATAAATTTAGACTGAGGACAAGTTCCCATATGAAGTTAATGTGTTATTTCTGAAGAGCAATGCACATACACACACACCTTGAATAAATCTCAAAAACAGCCTTGCTTTTTGTCAATGTTTAGCAAAGGCCAGATGAAAATAAAATGAAAAGTTTAAAGTAGCAAAACCACCCTTACCAACTTATTCTTTGACATTTTAGGGAATAATTTATGTTATTTTCTCCTTGAGTAGATTTCCAACAACTAAGTTCACCATCTGAGATCCCTGCTGGAAAGTCTGGGCACAGTTCACTGTGGATGGGGCTGTGTCTTGTTTGTTCAGTTACGTGTTATTTTTCTTACGTTCGAGAAATTTGCTTGAGCACTGCCAATCTTTCATGTTTTGGATTTAATTCCTTCCTTTGGAAACGTAGCATTCTGTAGCAATGACCTGCCAAAGTCATCATTAAAATCATTTGACTGCTTTTCTCTCTTCTTTATGTATTTACTTTTGTTGTTAATCCTCACCTGAGGATATTTTTTCCCTTTGCTTTTTAGAGAGAGTGGAAGCGAGGGAGGAGGAGGAGAGAGAGATAAAGATCAACTGCCCAGGCCAGATCGGGCCTGCAACCCAGGTACATGCCTTTGACTGGGAATCTAACCCAGACCCTTCGGTCCTTAGGCTGACGTTCTAACCACTGAGCAAGACTGTTCTCTCTTCTGTTCCCCCGTTCTTTCTTCCCCTATAGAGATTGTCTTAGTTTAATATGCATGCATCCTTTGTCATCATTTTGCTCGCTCTTCTCCCTCTCTCTTCTATCCTACTGATGGATGCTTTTGGTAGAAATAGATCTCTCTCGTCCTTCCTCCCTTCCTCCTTACCTCTGTCCCTCTCTCCTTCCCCCACCTCCATGTTATCCCTGACCTGTGGGCTTCCCTTTTCTTTTTCCTCCTCATGTCCACATTACACAATATTCATATTTTTTATTCTAGACGTGTATTACCTCATTCTATTAGGCAGCAGATGAAAAGACTGACTCAACCAAGGAACATAGAAATAATCCTTTCTCCACAACCCAACATTTCCAATGAGATGTGGCCCTTTTTTTCCCTTTTCAACTCATATGCATAAGGGTCAGGGTCTGGAGACAAACCGGATCATCCTTTCATAAGACACACAGACAGGACGCCCTGGACCACGCTGCCAGACGCGGCTCTGCTGGCGATTAGAACCACGCCTGAACCTCCCCACTCGGCTGCTGGGGGCACATGGCACCACTTGGCGCCTTCAGCAGGCTGACAATTTTACGCCACCTCCTCTGATTATTTTTGACGACTTGAAGTGCCCCGAAGGTGTCCCCGGGGTCAATAGGTTTATGTAGGTTGAAAATGATCAAAAATTACCATTGATCCGTAGCTGTCAATAAAGGGCTGCGTGGGGAGACTCCCTGCACAAATGTTTAAACTGCATAAAGCAACCGAACTTAGTCATCTCTGAGGTTATCGATCTGATGAGCCAGCAGTTTGCAGGGCTCTCCCTCCGGTCTTCCTGGTGCATGTTCACTGAGCCCGCTTACCGTGGCCCCCAGGCGTCTTCCCACCTGCTCCTCTCCTGCCCGGAACCCAAACCCTGATGAGCTCATCTGCAGAGCATCCTGGGTGCTTGCTACCCTGGCAAAGGGTTCCTCTTCCTGGTCACCAGCAACTTCACGGATCGTCAGCTTGATGGGGTTTCTTCTGTCTTTGCCCCTTTTCATTTGAAAATGACTGACTTTTGGCTCTTAAGTCCTTCCCCTCCTTAGCTACAATGAATGCCAATGTCCTCTTTTTCTGCCCTGGGGGAACTTGAAAGGAATCTCGGTTTAAATATATTAACTTCTACTTTAGTGGAACGGCTTGGTTTTATCATACGTCATTACCATACCTTGTCATTATAAAATAAAAGAATGGTTGTGGACGGGTTTCCAGTGTAGATTAAAAATCAAGCATGAGAAGTAGGGAGTGATCTCCTTTACCATTACCTAAACATCATGCCTGGCACAGAGTATGTCAAGTGCCCTGGCTGACTTATCTACATCTTCATCCTGACAAACCACAGAAAATATTCCTATGATTCATGAAAGCAAGATAATCGGAGGCCTGGGTTCTATAGGGCTATCTGTCTTTCCAGTCATAAAGTTAATGTTTGAGTTCTCCAAGGGTTGGTCAACATTTGTGTATCATTTTTACTCATTTTGTAAAAATGAAATTCATCTTGATATGGAAGTGATCTCCTTATTACTCAAAGCCAAATATCAACCTTGAACCCTTATCTATGGTTACCTACGTACGAGACCTCCAAGTCTGCAAAATGTTAACACATTGCGTACCGCATAGAAATCTCTAAGACATACGCCAGGGACCGCACGTTTTTGGGCAAACTGCACGGTATTTAAATCATCATAATGCACTTTAGGTGTTGTTTTTCAATAATTACAACATTTTTATTTACAAAAACAATTAAACAATTAAACAATTAAACAATTAAAGTTCCTAGTACTTTTTTAACGTATGGTACTGTGTAAAACATTTTCCTCTATGAAGAGGAACCAAACAAAATTTACATAAGTATCTAGATTCGCTCCTTTTTCCATGGGTGTGAAAAACGAGAACACTCGTGAGTGGTCCTTAACAGATGGCGCACGAAACACGAGAAAACTCCTGAGCAGTACGAAATGTGTTAACAGAAGCAGGAGGCATCCACTGATGTCACATGCACACTAATTTTACCACTAGAGGCCCAGTGCACGAAATTCGTGCACACGTAGCAAGGGCCTATGGTCAGCAATAAGGGCCCATACGGGCCTTCTGGCTGCTGGCTGGGGCCTTCCTTCCCCAGCTGCTGACCAGGGCCTTCCTTTGTTCCGCACTGCCCCCTGCGCACATCATAGCAAGAGATAGAACTCCTGGTCTCCTGAACTTCCGAGGGGACACTTTGCATATTAGCCTTTTATGTATATAGACTAGAGGCCCAGTGCACGAAATTGGTGCAAGGGGCGCGGCCCTCGCAGCCCCGGCTGCCTTGCAGCCCTGCCCACTGGTCATTCCGGAAGGCTGCCCACTGGTCATTCTGCCGTGCACTCTAATTAGCATATCAGCTCTTTATTATATAGGATGGTCATCTCTGCCCACATACCTCCTGGCTGGTGGGACAAAGACACATTTTTTGATGGCACACACACATGCAGGGTTGTTCCGGAATCAAAGAACAACTAACCAGAAAGGTAGAAAAAAATGCCTTTTAGGTTCATGGTTTATGGTCGTAGGTGCATAAACCCTGTGTGCGTGCGAGGTGGCATTGCTAAGTGGCAGGGCGGCTGACAAAATGGTCAGTGAAACATGCAGGATTGCTGGTCAACAGCTGCACTGAATAGCTACACAGGCTTGAGCATCTGGCTTGTACCACATTCTGGAACGTTGCTGTGATAGATATAAGATGGGTACCAGGCTCCTGACTTTTAGGACTTTATAATCTACAGTCGTAAACGCTAACCTATGAATACAGATACACACAATCTGGAGTGTGGTCAGTGCTATCATTAATGGAGTGCAGGGGAAGTAAGGAGGGGCTACTTCTGATGGGGAAGGGAGAGGCAGGGGACGACGTCATTGGGAGGTGGCATCTGATTAGGAAGATGTAGGGTTTGAGTGGATAAAAATATGTGAGGGGTTGGAAGGAAGAAGAGAAGAAAGAGCTGGGAGCCGAATGGAGCTGACGTGTTGTGGGTGCAGAAGAAGAGTGGGGGTCAAGGCTGGAAGGAGATGGGACAGGGCTGCGCATTTTACCGAGTTTCTGGGCTACTTTGTTAAAAAGCAGTAACGTTAGGCAATAATTTCAAGGACTAATTATGTATAAAGAGCTCCACAATGCAATTTGAAGGAATAATGGAAGAACTTTACAATTTTGCCCTATTGTGGTACAGGTTGTGGCCAGTGACTGACAAAACAAAAATCTGCCAACAATTCATTCATTCATTGGTTTGTTATTCAGCCAATAAGTATAGACTGCCATATACGGAAGGTAGCAGAAGAGTCTTTACTTAAATTTAAAACATCTTTGAATGTTTGCTCGATTTCAAAATTTGTAATTACTCTTTAGACACAAGCGTTTGTCTTTTGAAACCAGTCGAAGTGGGGATTCTGACAACTAAACTGAATTTAAGCCAATTACATGTCCTCCGTCCTGACCCGCTATCACAATCTCATGTACCTGGACCATGTTTTTTCCTGGTCATGGTTCATGTGTGCGTGGAGTCACCAACACCCTTGCCATAGTCCCTCCTGCCCATCCAACAGCCATCAGGCAGCTGGGAAAGGTCAGGGATACTATCGGCGAAACAGAATGAAGATCATTCAAAAGGCACACACGGTAAGAAAGCATTCCCAGCTCAGGGTTCTAACTCATGTCACGGGGCTTCATTGAAAACATTTCAAGAAAACATAAGAGCATACCCTCCCTTCGAGTAATGACAGTTGACTAGTCAGAGGCCAGTGCTCATAACATTTGTAAATTTCAAACTTCAGATGTCTGGTATGGAGTATTCACATGTGAGTTCTGTGTGCACTTTACCCCCACAAACACCTTCATTCATAAAAGAAAAAGGATATGTGAAAAGGGGAGTTATTTTTTTTCTCTCATTGGATAACATCAAGTGATTATATAATGGGGGGGGGTCAATGCAAAAATAAGATAATTCACAGGCATTTTCTTTATAGACAAATGGGCTGTAACAATTTAATCTATAAAGCAAAAGCTCGAGTCCTTGTAAAATGAATGATGATGCCTCAGCTACAGTAAAAACACCGGGTTAAAAAATAAAAAAGGGAAGGCTTCAAAATGACCCATTTTTCAATGGAGAAGAAAAAAATTAAATTTGTGATAATTAAATGTTAAAGTGGCAGGCCAGTCACACTAAATATTAAAAAGTGGTACTTTCACTCTATTAAAATGAAGCATGTGCAAACCCTGTGGCCCAGCAGGTCCTCTCTGGCCATGTATTTTACGGCAACACGAGGGAAACTGTACTAAACTACATTTAAACGAATTTCATTCCAGTCTCAGTCTTGTAGTTATGCAATCCTTGATTAAACTTCTTTATTGAGGGCCCTGGGCTGGCTGCTGCTTCTCCCTTTAACTCACTTTTTAAATTTTTTAAAAATTTGTCTTTATTGTTGAAAGTATTACATATGTCCCCTTTGTGGTTTTGTTGTTGTTGTTGTTTTCCATTGATCCCCTCCACCCTGCCCTCGCCCCTCCCAAGCCTTCACCATACTATTGTCTGTGTCCGTGGGCTATGCATAAACTATATAATAAAAGCCTAATATGCAAATTGATCAAACGGCAGAACGACCGGTGGTATGACCGGTTGCTATGATGTGCATTGACCACCAGGGGGCAGACACTCAACACAGGAGCTGCCCTCAGCCCACAGTGCCCCCCGCCCCCCGCCAATCACCCTGATGGTTGCCCTGCAGATCAGCAGATTGCCGGCCAGGCCTGGGGACTCTACCCATGCACGAACTTCATGCATTGGGCCTCTAGTATGCATATAAATTCCTGCTAATGTCTCCTCCCTCACACCTCTACCTCACCCCGCCTTCTCTCTGAGATTCCACAGTCTGTTCCATGCTTCTATGTCTTTGAATCTCGTTTGTTCATCAGTTTATTTTGTTCCTTAGAGTCCACCAATGAGTGAGACCATGTGATACTTATCTTTCTCTGACTGGCTTATCTGTCCCTGTGACTCACTTTAGCCACAAATCCGCAAAGGTAACGTTAGTTCATCTCCCCACTGATTCCTATTTAACTGCAACTGCCCGCTCTCCTCTTCCTCCTCCCATTTGGACACTTCTTTACCTTGCTCTAGATTTTTTTCTTTTCCAAAGTCCTCATCTGTCATTTCCAACAGATGATAGACCCCATGTGGTTATCATGATGATTGTGGATTGTCTATCTCTCTTTATCAGAATGTAAGTTCCACTGGGAGGGGAGGGGACCCATGTCTGTATCATTCTCTGCTCCATCCCAAGTGTCTCCAATCGCGCCTGGTACTGAGTAAGTGCTCAACAAACACTGGTGCTGTCAGTGAAGTCAGACAGGATTTAAAATAAAGGAGTGGGGTGAAGAACAGAGTGCAGAGTGAGTCTGAGGAGAGAGAGAGAACAAAATGAGCCTGAGAAGTGTCTAGAAGAGTGTAGTCAGGGCCCTGGACAGAATGCAAGTTACCCTTGGAAGCAGGGAAATGTGAAGAGTTTTATGACAATAAATGTAAAAACATAGAATGGAAAATTCTAGAAAAATAGACCAATTAATTCTAGAAAAATTAACCAATGTTCTCAGTAATAGATTGCTCAGCTTTAAAATAAAATGAAACAAAGACCCGAATCAGCCCCCTGTTTTAAAGAGGCCCCAGACCAGAGAGTTTGACCAGAGAAGTTTTCTGTTACTGCTTTGAATTAAATGTCTGAGTAACAGATGATTAAATTGTGTTTGAGAAAAATAGATAAGTGTGCTAGATAGCAAACTCAATCTATGATGTTAGAATAATATCATAACTGAACATGAACTGAATGGGAAAAACCCCTGAAAAGCTCCCGCCATGCACTCGGATCAGGCTCCAAAGGGGTTAACGACCAATCAGAACACAGGCGGTGTGAGTAGATGTCGATGTTGGTGGCGCGCACAGCAGTTGTGATATGATATTGAGTTGTTGCTTCAAAAACATTTTAATAGAACAGGATTTAAAATTTCCCCTTTCCTTTGGATTTTTTAGTTAATATTAGAATTAAATTAAAGCATTAAGTCAACCAGCTTAGTGTAAAGCAAATTATGTCGGGTTCAGCAGTGAGGGCTTCGCTATGGAATATTTATTGACTCAAGCTTATTAACTTGTAAATCCTCTAGTTTTAGATTATGATCTATTGATTATCTGCTTTTATTTGCATTCTAAATGAATAAACAAAAGGAAATGATGGCGGTTGTTTAGTCATTACACCTTAAGAGACAATGTTCTTACGCTAAGCATACTTAATTAAAAATAAAAACACCTTTTATTTGTTCCGAGAGCCAGAACAAAGTTGTGGTTCTTATTTTCATGTAGGCAAACCAAAGCCTGTTTTCAATCCTGCATAATCATTTCTAATAGACATTTGGACAAAACTGGAAAAAAATAGTTTCTTGCGGAGGGTAGAAAGTGTGCTGTGAGTTTGGCATTTTGAATGCATTATTAAAATTGTTCTATAATCTATTATTTTTCTTGGCTTGTTTTAGCCAATAATGATCTCTTTTATGTGTGAGAGAAGCCCTGTGACTTCATGTCTGGGGAATGAGGCAAAACTTTGAGAGTCCAGATGCTTTAATCAAAAAGCTATCAATTGATGGCCTTGCTGGTGTGGCTTAGTTGGTTGGGTGTCCTCCTGTGCACCAAAAGGTTGCTGGTTTGATTCCTGGTCAGGGCACATGCCCAAGTTGTGGGCTAGATCCCCAGTAGGGCGCATGCAGGAGGCAGCCAATCAATATTCTGCTCTCACATCAATGTTTCTCTCCCTCTCCCTTCCTTTCTCTCTCAAAATCATTTTTTTTAAAGCAAACAACTGAGAATCAGAAGACCTGAGTTCAAGTTTTACCTCTGTCACTCAGATGAGAGAGACCTTAGGCGAATTTCTGAGTATCCTATATAGTAAAAGCCTAATATGCAAATTGTCCCCTCGACTGGAAGTTCAACCAGGAGTTCAACCAGGGGTTGGGGCTGGCAGCTGCGGCAGGCAGCAGGGGAAAGGGAGTCACCCCTGGCCAGCACTGGGACTCTAGTTGGTTCATAATAGTATCTTTTTCATGGACTTTTGTGAGGATTAAGCCCACAATTGTATATATGATGTGTTTTAAGTTTGGGGTTGCAGACTGCCAAAACTGAATTATGACAAAACTAGAGAAAGACTGGGGACATAACTGAATTATGACAAAACTAGAGAAAGACTGGGGACATTATCAAGAGCTCCTGGGGCTTGGAGTTGGATATAGTAACCAGAAAATGTGTCTCTATTTTGTAATGAATGAGTCCCATTCTGGTTTACCTAGAACATGGGGACATTTTGGAAGATTATATGGGAAGAAATGAATGATGTTAGATAGCCAGGGGATGGGCTCGCATTCAAGGAGGGTTTATTTACTAGTATGTGAAGGTCATAGACCCAAAGAACAGACTTAAAAGCTGGGAGAATGTCTATGCTACACACTCATCTGATGGCTGAGTCTGGCATGGCCCAGCAACAGAGCATTTCTCTGTCAAAGGGGTGCTGGTGGCTGGCCATGACCTTCAGAATGCGAAGCTGAAGGTCAGCATACATGTTGATGGGGCCTGGAAGACTCGTGAAGCCCAGAATCAGATTATACGTCTCCGTTCCTGAACTTTTTTCTCTCAAATGTCTCTCCTTCAAATTTCTGCTCCAGTGTCACCTTCTTGTGAGACCTTCCCTAACCTCCCTACATTAAATACCACCCTTCCAGTTCCAACAGCCACACCCTCCCTGCCCCAACAGGCCCCACCCTCCCTGTCCCAACAGGCCCCACCCTCCCTGTCCCAACAGCCACACCCTCCCTGTCCCAACAG
>NW_005871883.1:109188-183713 GCF_000147115.1 Myotis lucifugus
AACAGCCACACCCTCCCTATCCCAACAGGCCACACCCTCCCTGTCCTAACAGGCCACGCTTTCCACGTCTCAACAGGCCACACCCTTTCTGTCTGAACAGACAACACACTTCCTGTCACAACAGGCCACACCCTGCCCCCTCCCAGGTCTGGCCAACATAACACTCCCTGACTGGCTGTCACAGCACCCCTGATACCTCCTCTGTGATTTATTTTTCTCCATTGTACCCCATAAACACACACACACACACACACACACACACACACACACACACAGTCTTTCCCCCACTAGAATAAAAGAAGGAAAGATTTTTCATCTGGATTATCCACTGCTGTATACCCAGTTGGCATATATTAGGTGCATATAAATTGGATGAGTGAATGAATGAATGAATGAAGTCTGCATTAGTCCCTAGAATGGGAAGAATGGGAGTTTTACAACTGGAGGAGATGGAAATATTTACCTCCTCTATTTGCCTTTAACAGATAGTGTTATATTATTACAGTTTACGGTTCCATGCAAAGTGGATTAATAGTTTGAGCTAAGCTATCTGTGGAAACATGGGTGACTTTCCACATTCCTGAAAGAATTAAAAGCCATGATTCAAATCTAGTTCTAACCCTCTATAATAATAAAAGCATAATATGCTAATTAGACCAGACATCCTTCCAGACGACCTTCTGGACAAAGCTGGGGTTGTGAGGGAAGCCCGGGTCCTGGGTGCCTGCTGGTGGCAGGAGGGAAGCTGGTGCTGGCAGCTGGGGGAAGGAAGGCCTACTCTTGCACGAATTTCGTGCATCGGGCCTCTAAGTACATTTATAAATGAAGAACCAGGGAAACGGGCCAGGTTCACACTTCTTGGTGATCCAGGCTTCTTTGTCAGCCATAGTAGGAGGAATAAAACACCTAACAGTCCAGTCATATTCGACCAGAAGTTGACAAAAAACAAAATTGAAATTATCAAGGGGATCATTTGGAGAACAGACTAGCACCTAATATTATTAATGATGAATCTTTTATTAAAGATTGTACTATGCCTTGAGATACTAGTTAATAATAGTAGCTCATGATTGATCAAATATTCTATTTATGATTTATCCATAGCTACTCCTTGTTAAATTCCTCTTCTTTTAGTGTAAATAATTTTTTCACCAGTATATATTTTATAATTTATAAATATGCATATCGTGGGGTGGTATGCTCCAGAAGTTCTTACTTATAGGGGTGCACATTCTAAAATGTTTGGAGACAACCAGGCTATATTCACATTCTTCCTTCAGCAAAGCAATTATTAAGAAGGAAAACAGAGCAAAGCTCTGAAAAATAAATTTAAAAATCCCATCACTGTTTTGTTATGAATGAAGTTCCAAAATACAAACGAGTAACTCACTGGGGTCATTGCCTTGTGATGGACGAAGTCCAGTAATACTTTGTGGGAAATCAATGCTTAAAGATAATTTGTGAAAAATAAATTTCATCCCCTTACTAATTTCCCAGTGAGAGGTGATGGCTATTATTGATAAAAATGACACCAATGGTCATTGCCTGGGTGACAATAAAGAACACAGTTGGAGACAAAAGCCCTATAAGATGTGCATGTCACAAAACCATACGAAACCCGTTATGCACATGGGCTATTTTAACCAGTCACACTGCTCCATGTGTTTAGTAGTTCTTTTTGCTATTTCTCAGGTTGAATGATTTGATTTCAATTCTCTATTAACCTTACAATCTTAGAATGAAGAAGACCAATGCAAATCGAAGTGGCGCTGGCAAGGTGTAAAACATTTACACGGCCTCTTGTCCCCTGTTACTTCCAAGATTGCAAGTGATCAGTTTCTGCGAGAAGATCCTGTGCCGGGAGGGGAGCGGGAGGGAGCTGTGGAGCAGGGCCTCCCCAGTCTGGGGAGTGATGCTCAGTTATCATGGTGACTGTCTTCTTAACAATCGTGCAAGTGCATCATTCACTGTGGGTGACTAGAAACAGATGAAGAGGGGCTGAAAAATGGGGGGATTTTCCTTGTCTCGTGTCTCTCTGATAACTAGGCAGACTCCGGAGCATGAAAGATGAGGGCGGCCCCATTCCAACCCGAGCACGTAGCCACCATCTGGGCATTTTCAAAGCAGGACACTGACACGCTCAGATGTATCCCCCAGCAGGGTGCAATAATCCAGCAGTAAAAAGAAAACTGCAGTGAGCGATGGCCGCCTCCACACTTGCAATCAGCCAGCCCGGGAAGAGGCAAGGATTTTCCAGAAACTTCCGCTGAGGTTGCATCTTCACTGCTCACTGGCTGGGTCAGTGCCCAGAGGGCTTCTGGGACTCAGCAGACATGTGGCATATACACAGATCCAGCAGAGGGTGCTCTCCTCATGGAAAGACTGGGGTCAGACCTTTCTGAATGGAGCCCTTAGCTAAGGGCTCAAAAGTGAAAATTCTCAGGAGACCACACCCACTGTGACTGAAGTCATTTCCTTCAGAAACGTTCACTATTGAAACAAACATTGACTTTTAAGAGGATATCTTTGGTGTTCAAAGGTGTACCCAGTTGAGTCATTTCTTTTAGATGCTACCGGAGGCAGACCCTTAATAACGAGAATTACTAGCTATTGATAATTAGAAAACCAAGAGAATCAACACTATCTCTTTGGACCTTTCAAGGTGAGAGTTCAGAACCTGTTATTTCGGAAAGCATCCAACAGCGTCTACAGATCCTCCAGTCACGCAAATGAGTCAACACTACATCAATTAAAAAACCCTCAAACCCTCGCTGTCTTCTAGCTGTTCTTGTGAGGGACATATTGCAACGACAGAAAAAAAACATGACTTATCAGAACAAATGTCACATTGATAGAAGCATATAATCTTTGGCCACAAAACGCAAATAAATGCTCAAGTTAATCTGTGTACTACACATATTTTCACGGAATTTTAATTGTATAGACAGGCCACTATATAATCTTTTTTTTCAGTTCACTCACATTTGAAAAATGAGCACTTACAAGATTCAGGTAAGTTCACAGCCTTCCCCTTTGCTGGGTTGTGCCTTGATGACAAGAGAGGCTACAAATGACATTGTTTCTTGTAATAAGAGGCATAGACACATCCTAATGGGACTACCAATTGCCGAAAGTTACTTAAACTGTCTCTCCACCTTAGGAAGGAAAGAAACTCTAAGGAAACACAAATGAGAGAATTAGAGAGAAAATGTTTTAGGAAGAAACCCTGTCAAAGAACATCTCCCTAAATCTTCCCAATGAAATAATGTCCTTGCTTCCGGTTGAAACTGCAGATACATCTAAGAGGAAGATTCCTCCAGACTGTTTCTAGAATTCCCCAAAGATCTTTTTTTTTTTCTTGGTCTCTCTACATGCAGCATTTTTTATTCTGCTCCCTGCTAAAAATTCTTATTAGCTAATCTAACCATTCAATTTATCCTGCCTATTTTGTACTGAATAAATAGCCGACATTGCTAATTGGCCACCTGGGGTTCAAAGAGGGGAAACACTGAGCTGATGTCTGAATGTCACTGGGAAGTGCTGACAACACACTGACCACACTCTCTTTCACAGGATCTGAAACCGCGCTTCCTCGCCGTATGCGCCCCTCCCTCCCCTCCTTCCATGGCTTGACCGTCTGTGAGACTCATATAATTTTTTTTAAAGTGATTTATTTCTAACAGATGTGATCATCTGGCCGCGGGGACCTGGATGCACGGTGCCCCTAACAACTTTAATTTCTGGGTAGAAGAGGCACACATCCCACTAATAAATAATTATCGCTCCGTTAAGGAAAAGATGCCGAGGCGTGAGGTATGAGGACCAGGTACTTCTGGGCAGAAAGGACACGCAGATGGGGTTTCCTGTGGTCCCACCTCTTCTCAATCTAAATGTGCTAATTATTGTATTTCTAGAACATGGCAGGTCATGAAGGAAGAACATCAGTCATGGTTTAATGTATATCACACTATTTAAATTATATATATATATATATATATATATATATATATATATATATTGATTTCAGAAAGAAAGGGAGAGGAAGAGAGAGATAGACACATCAATGATGAGAGAGAATCATTGATTGGCTGCCTTCTGCATGCCCCACACTGGGGATCGAGCCCACAACCCAGGCATGTGTCAGGACCGGGTATTGAACCGTGATCTCCTGGTTCATAGGTTGACTCTCAAGCACGGAGCCATGCCAGCAGGGCCACCACACTATTAAGAAAGCTGGTTTAGGTATACAGTTTCTTGTAAACCGGATATTACACAGGGTTAGGTAAGAGAAGATGACCACAGTGGTCTGGTGTAGAGGGAAGCCATAGGCGATGTCAGGAGGGGGCAGATGGCACATCCCCCCTAGTTCCCTAAGTGGCTCTGGGGCATCACAAGGTGTGTCCTCACCCCCTTGGCTGGGGTCAGCGCTCCATTTCTGGATGCTGGAGAGGGGGCCCCAGGCAGCGCCACCTCTGGAACACCTTGGAAGGCCAGAAGGTGGGCGGGATCATACAGTTTTAGAGAGTAAACATCGTGGTCTGATAACCTGTACAGATATTTTTTGAAAGAAATATCAAGATGTTTTGGTCTAATAGGTGCAAAAACGTGAAAGATTACCAACTAACTCAAAAAGCAACCATCTTTACTGTTATGCTCAAAAGTTGAAGATTGTTTGGAGTAACCCTCCTTTTAATATCAGTCCCCAAATGGCAGGATTGTTTCTTCAGAAATAGAGTGGCAACTATCATCTTAATACTTACTAGTCACTCTTAAGGGAGACCATGGAGTATGGCATCCCTTCTCCCCAAGAATAGAAACACTTAAAAAGGTCAACTTCTATCACCTGACCTAGAACTGGTTAGCTGTCCCCCACCTGGGACAAGATGTGCACCTGGGCCCACTCCTAGGACAAGAGAATTAGGATCGAGACCCGGACAGAGCTTCTCCCTGATAACCCGGCAGAGGAGAGGGGACTGTGTTCTTGACACAACAGAGCTAAGAAAGAAGAGTTTTCAAGGCGGTTTCTAGTTCGTTTGCGTTCCTTTGTATGCCGGTTGCCTGCCATGATGTTTATGTAATTCTGACAGGGTTCTTAATGACACACTAACAGATTGTAAAACACGCTGCTGGCATTGACTTGTGTTTTTTTTTTATATTTTTAAAACAATGTCCTTCATGTAACAGTAGTTAAGCGCGGCAGAAGGACATCATTAGAGCCATGGTTAAAGTGTAATTTACACCATTAGGAAGGCAGGAGCAATTTTTATTGCCTGGCAATTTTCTTGCTGAAATATTTGGACCATATGGCTCCATTTGTGTAATAACCTTAATTTCTGCACCCTTCAGGTCTGCCTCCGTCTCCCACGGAATGGGAAAATGCAGTTTAGCAGAAAAGGCAACTGCCTATACTTAGAGAGTGGAGATTAATAACGTGTCGCGTCCTGTTTTTGGTGAAGGAATTGGAACAGCGGCCAGATGGTCTCTCTACAAATAACTGTCAGGGGTCTTGATCTAATCAATACAATGTATTAATACATCTCCCTCTGCAGTTCCTCCGGGGGATGGCGCACAACATCTGGAATGAATGGGGAGGAGGGGGCCGCCAAGTAGAAAGCCGATTCTTTTCAGAATCAAACTGAGCCCAATTAATTTTTCATGTATCCTTGATAACTGTTTCATAACGAGCGATGAGTCTTGACGGGTTTGGGGTTGGCAGAGCAGGCTGCCCGTGCTTCCTATCCCCATTCAGTCCACTTATAGAAACCAACCCATTAATCAAGCGATCTGGCAGGAAACCCGAATCTCAGCTCAGCAAGAGATCAATAACCATCCTAAACACACACACACACACACAACACGGAAGCAGCCGCTAATGGGCCCGGGTATCCAGCCATGACATTAGTAATTGCCGGGGCAAAAATAAAACTCGGGATCATGATCACCCAATGGGAACTTGTGCGATGAAATTCATTACTTGTGTCTTGTCAAAAAGTAGCATTTACCTCCGTTGGAAATACCCTGTGATTTTACTAGCTAGACATGGCCACTATCTTTCAGAGGTAGACAATGAAACTTTTTCGGAATGGATTAAAACTGATTTTGTAATGTGAATATTTTATAATCCAAGCAGCATCTACTAGTAAAATGTTTAAGAATGAGCTATTACGCTTATTTTAAATTCAGAATACCTGCGGGGATCCTTAATACAAGCTTTAGCCCAACCACGTATGACCCCGAGAGCCTCCTGGGCTAAGAACCCGGATGTGATGTCCAATTGGTGGAATTCCTTAACTCCTTGGCTGGCTTTTCATGGGAGGATGTACACTTCAAATCATAACGTCTTATCACGTTCCCAATGGTTTCATCTCACGTCTTGACTGTTCTACCAAATGTGAACCAGCCACTTTGCTTCTCAGTGAGTAAATCCGCCTGGGCTTGGCCCGGATTCCTCCCCTCCCCTTCCTCCTGAAGGAGAGGCGCTGTGACATGACCCATGGAGAAGAGATCAGAGCAAGAGATGGGGGGATGGAGGAAACCCATGACCCGTTTGCTAAAACGTTCCTTCCGGGCTCTGGGACCGCAGGTGGGAACTCCTTCTGTCCTTAAGGGAGTGCGAGCCTGATTAGGAAAACAACAACAACCCATCTCCTGGGAGGCCCGGCCACAAAGCTAGTCATGCCCTGGCCAATCATCAGCTCCAACGCTGCCAGGAGGGTAGAAAGGTCTTAGGAACCACCCAGGAGCTGCAGGGTGAGGACACATTCATCTTCGCTGACAGCAGGACTGAGAATCATGAACCGTGCTCGCTCCATCCCTGGTTTGTGGTTCGGCGGGGTGGGGAGGTGGGGACAGCTGGGCTTGGAATTGGGGCCATGAGTTAAGGTCCTCTTAGGTTCCTTTAAGTATTAATGAGTACAATCGATGCCTATGCATGACTAAGTAACTGCTTATTATATTGTCATTTGTCTCTCTCCTCATTTGCTCTAAGGACGCCACCAGGCCCAGAGAGGCGTCCTTAATTTTCTTCTTCCTTCTTTACATCTCTTGTAGCTTCTGGGCACGATGGATTCTCAAAAGAGGATTATGTGGCCTTGATTAATGGACGGGTCCCACAGTATTTCTTGGTCTCCATCGCCACATCAGCTTTTACGTGTCTAGGTCCTCAATAGCAAATGACGCACGATTTTCACGTCTGCGTGGCTGCCAGGGAAGCAGTGGCCCCGGTTTTCAACTTTGATTCTGTTTGCTGCGGTCCAGTGTGGATACACAGGAGACACATGACCATGGTGCGTTTGCAGGGGAAGCTGTGTAACATGAAACAAGCTATTTCCATGAGTGGGCTGCATGACTGAATAGAATCTGAGATTTGGGATCCACAGTACAGGGCATCTGGAATCTTCAATGTTTTTCAATGTCATTACTGAAATATTTAGGTTTTTTTCTCCATTTCTTTTTTGTGGCTTTGCATTCTGTTGGTGCACCGTGATTTATTTAACCAGTTCCCTCTCCTTTTTTATTTTTTAAATTTTGTTTTATTGCTTAAAGTATTACAAAGAATATTACATGTGTCTCCTTTTTTTTTCTCCCCTAGACCTTCCCCTGGCCTCCCATACCCCCCAGTGTCTTGTGTCCATTGGTTATGCTTATACGCATGCATACAAGACCTTCGGTTGATCTCTTACCCCCCAAAAGATTTAATTTTTACAAATTGAAACCCTCTGCTGTGACAAAGACAGAAGAGATTCGCCACATGATCTTACTCATACTAGTATATGGAGTTTAAGGAACCAAATAAATTGATGAACAAAAATAGACACAAAGACACAGAAGCAGGAACAGACTGTGGAACCTCGTAGGGAAGACAGGGGAGGGTAGGTGGGAAGAGATCAACTAATGAACTTTTATGTACATATGCATAACCCGTGGACACAGACAATGGGGTGGTGAGGGGGGGGATGGGAGTAGGCTGGGAGAGTTTAATGGGGGTGGGGGGGAAGGAGGACCTATGTAATACTTTCAACAATAAAGATTTAAAAAAAAGATAGTTGCTATGCTGGGACTCCCAGTCCAGAGATATAACTGACAATGCCTATAGTTTGAGCTTAGCAATGCCCAGCTACAACACCATCAAGGTGTTTCCCCTTAAAAATCATATTGAGATAAAAAAATTCATTTGCAAACCCGTCTCATATACATTTGCAGGTGTTGGGTGTGGGTCACTGCATTTGGATTAAAAAGCCAATGTCTCTCTCTACATGAGAGGTCACTAGCTGGTGTTAAGGCAACATCTTCTCGCTGTTCGGCGTAATTAAAATATTCCAGCAGCGGTCTCCGTAATTTGAGAACCACGGTATTGTTGTAATATTTTTCTAGGCTTCAGGAGCTCGCGAATGTTTGGCCCAATCAAACCCGGGAACACTGGAGAAGTTATCACCCATCAAGGTAATTACTTTCAAGTTGAAATAATTACTCTATCAATGTTAATGGTCTTTCAACTTCAATAAAGCACTCACCTGCCGATAATCACGGCTCACCTCTTGCTCTAATGCAATTCCCTCTCTATTTAGCAGGTTATATTACAGCCGTTACAGTGGTCACTTGTCCCGAACAGATGCTGAATTTCACTTTGATCGGCCGTGAACCATAAAGGAATTGGTCATCTGTGTCTGGTTCTCCCTCACCCAGAAGCCCTTGCGGAGCCCGGGAGGTGATCTCCTGGCTGCAACAGGGCACTCTGGGGGCAGCCACCTCGTCTCAGGTAGGGGCTCCTTTGCACCTGCGACAAGGGCACCGTAGTTCAATTAACTCCCGCTCTTCGCTGCCGTTTGCAGCTTGCTGTCGCTGCTAAATGGCGTCTATTCTGAACTTTTGGCCTGGGCCCGTTAGTGTGCGCATTAGTTCGTTCCACTTTCATGTATGGTTTTAATAAGACTGGGGGGCTTGGGGGCGTTCTTCAAGGGTTTCCTTATAACCCAGTCCAAGGCCAGAAAATAACAGCATACCTGAGTTAGAGGGCAGTTGCCCCACCAAGAGGTGAAATAGGGAGGTGCCAACTTGGCAGAATCTGTTCAATATGGGAAGAGAGAGAGAGAGAGAGAAAGCCCGCAAGTTGTGCTGATATGATCCCAGACCTCGGGCAGTGGGCAAGGTCTTGTGAGTGCCCTGGCCGGGGAACACAGCTAGTGTGAGTGGAAAGGGCCTGGGCAGGTTCCCAGAGGGGCAGGCATCAGATAGCAGGGGGGATGGGCAGCACTAAACACCAGGGAGACGCAAAGCACAGTCTTGCCCCAGGCCATTAAGGAATAGAACCCAATCCAGGACTTGAGAAATTACTTGGAAATTAACAGTCTGGTATCCGGAAGCATTTACATGAGCAAGCATCCGGATTTTGTCGCGAGGTGAGGAAAGCTTAAAATATATAAAACTTAAGGCGTTTCATCGCTGACCCAATGAGTAGATGCAGTTGCCTGGCACAAACTAAGGTGTTTCTACATTTGCTCATTTCTTCCAGCCTCTGTTAATCCAAATAGTAAAACTCCTTAAACTGCACTGCCTGTTTATATTGCCGCTGAGTTTCTAGTCCTTTGCATACGTATTCACTTACTTAGCCCTCGCAACAGCCTTGGGAGGTAAGTGCTAGGAGCATCTTAGTTCAGGCTAGACCCGTGGTTGGCAAACTGCGGCTCGCGAGCCACATGCGGCTCTTTGGCCCCTTGAGTGTGGCTCTTCCACAAAATACCACGTGCGGGCGCACGTACAGTGCGACTGAAACTTCGTGGCCCATGCGCAGAAGTCGGTTTTCGGCCTGGGCGAGTCTATTTTGAAGAAGTACTGTTGATATTTGGCTTTGTGGACTAATGAGTTTGCCGACCACTGGGCTAGACCATTAAGAAGGAAGACGTTTGAAGTGTAAGGTCATGATCACTGGAGCAGGAGGAGGAAACAATGTGTGAGAAGATTCCAAGGTGGCTGGCCAGCAAAAGGGTTCCAGATCCTTTAGAACAGTGGTTCTCAACCTTCTGGCCCTTTATTTTTTAAAAATATATTTTATTACAGAGAGGAAGGGAGAGGGATAGAGAGTTAGAAACATCAATGATGAGAAAAACATCGATCAGCTGCCCCTTGCACAACCTCTACTGGGGATGTGCCCGCAACCAAGGTACATGCCCTTGACCGGAATCGAACCTGGGACCCTTCAGTCTGTAGGCTGACGCTCTATCCACTGAGCCAAACCAGTTAGGGCCTTCTGGCCCTTTAAATACTGTTCCTCATGTTGTGACCCAACCATAAAATTATTTTCATTGCTACTTCATAACTGTAATGTTGCTACTGTTATGAATCATAATGTAAATATCTGATATGCAGGGTGGTCTTAGGCGACCCCTGTGAAAGGGTCATTCGACCGCCAAAGGGGTCGCGACCCACAGGTTGAGAACCGCTGCTTTAGAAGTAGACTCACTAGGGCGCAGTGAGGGGTTGGACTGGGAAGGAAGGAAGGAAGGGGAAGACTCTAGGATGGCCTGGCCTGAGCAACCAGGAAGATGACAGATGACGGGGCCATGGAGTGATGGGACAGGATGCACCAGGGAGTGATGAGAGCAGCAGAGAGAAATTCTAGGCGATGCACATCTCTGCCAAAGCTGCTAGACACACCTCTGCAGGGCTTGAGAGATGGACAGAACCAGCCTTTCACCTCGAGGACCATGTTCCACGGAAGATCTGTGTAAGACCACTCATGTAAGAGAAGATCCCGGTTCTTCACTATCTCATCAACATTGTTCTGCTCCATCCATCATCGCTTTCTGTGGGGCAGAGGCTTCTGCGTGGTACTTCCAATGTTAATGGAAAACAAGTGAAAGAAGGGAATCAGGAGAGAAGCTTCTCCAGGTGCCTCCTCACCCCCTGGGGGAGGCAGGAGGGATACCCTACCTTCCTCTCTTAGGCTGCTGAGGGAGAGCCAAGAAAACAACGTAAGAAGTTGGGGGGTGTCTGTATGGAAGATGAGGTGGACATTCTACTCTACTCAAGAGGCTTGCCACTGAGATGAAGACGCTCAATTTTGATGCAGCCAATAGAAGAGGAAGGGTTTTCTGAGGTTCTGTAAATATATATATATATACTTTAGAGAGAGAGGAAGGGCTAGAGAGATAGAAACATCAATGATGAGAGAGAATTATTGATTGACTGCCTCCTGCACACCCCCAAATGGGGATTGAGCCCGCAACCCCTGGGCATGTGCCCTGACTGGGTAAAGAACCAGGGACCTCCTGGTTCATGGGTTGATGCCCAACAACTGAGCCATACCAGCTGGGTGAGATTCTTATGTGATCCCAAGAGTTGGGGATCTGGCCTAACAGAGAAGCTGATCTTGGGTTCTGTCCAATGAATTCTGAAGTGGCGAGTCTTACCCAATGTGGAAGGTCAAGCAGAGAAGTTACTGTTGGACAAGCTGTGCTTTCCTTATTGGACTGAACAAGTTGGCCCTGGTTCTAGTGGATGCCAAGAAAGGAATGAGTCTTGTCAATGTGACTGAGCCTGATATTGGCTCACTGCTCTGGAGAGGGGTGCCCGGAAGTACAGGAGGTTGTGGGGCGGATCTCTGGGGCAGTAGGGATCGGGGTGCGAGGAGTTAGCCAGAGAGTGTACTGCCTGCTTCAGGGACTGGGAAGCGTGGGCTTTCCCATGGGAGACTTCTACATGACCCACAGAGAAAACTACAGGGGGCACCTGCCCCACAGGCAGCAATGACGGATGGGTGAGAACAATATTAACGAACGAGGCTCTGGTCCTTTTATGTCTAATTCTGTCTTTTCTGCCAAGATCCTGGGGACATCAACAAGAGAAGATGAGGAAGAAAAATGAACACGCCCTCTCTTCTCCACTGTAGACCCATTAACACCAGTCAGGTCTTAGACTGGATTTAGACTGGATTTTATTTTGAACACCGGCAATGAGTCCTGATTACTGAAATCCGGCTGGCTGCTGTCACTAACAGTGACTGGAGGATCTGCCTTAGAGACTATCGATGAGTGAGCGAGAGAGGCCTGATGACCTTGTTGGAACTCAGTGGCTGGAGAAAAAGAAACCTCTTTCAAAGCAGTAGTTCCATGACGTTTAAGAAGACTTACATGGATCTATTTTTCGCAGCCCCCAATGATACCGAGTTAAAAGTGGATCCCGATATTTATTAGTGATCGATAGGGTATTATTAGAAAAAAGGATTAAAGATAATATAAATCTAATAAGTGAAAAGTTAACGTCAAGCCAAATACATCATTACAATAAAGAAGGGTTGTGCCCATATTTTGTATCTTTTATATAAGAGAATGGATGACACAGTTAACTCATATTATAAAATGTAAAAATCTCAGCTTATAGAACTGATACAGAAATATATGGAAATTGTTTTTATTACCACTTTTTCTTTATTTTGGAAAGATGGTTTTTCTAGATAGATAGATCTCCCAGAACATTTTTTTCTGTCTTATAAGTGGATCTGGAGAGAAAAGGCCAAGAACCACCACATTTTAAGAGCTAATTTAAGATCATGTGTAAAGAGCAATAATACTTTTACACTACACTAAGCCAAAACAAAAATGAAATTAAAAATAAACCAATCAATTTACTCACAAACTATCCACAATATGGCAATTACGAAGTATCGCATTTCCCCCACAACACATCTACTGAACGGTGAATTTGAGACGACCACACGAGGAAGTTTTGAATACCTCCTCCATGACATTGGGCAAGGGGGTCTGGCAACTAGAATCTAGAGACTAGAGTTTGTATTTCTGGATTTTATTTCCAGATTGGAAGCCAACTCTTAGTGACCCATCTGACTGGCTTACCCCTCAGCTCCGCATGCTTGAGTCTACGCACAGGGCGAAGGACCATCTATCCTTCTGGATGCTGGGCAAATGCATGATCTGGACTTGATGTTTTACAACCCTGGGGAGGAAGGGGGTTGGCAGGGATACACTCAGAGCACAGACTGACAGGTAAACCACCTTCGCCTTTAAATCCCCAGTTATTTCTGCCAGTATAATGGCGGGAGCCAGGAAGAAGAAGCAAACCAATCGGAACGGTGGCAGCAGGGTGGCCAGCCTCGCCAGGCGTGTTCCCTGCACACACCACCACGGAAAGCTCGCATGCCAAGCGAGGCTACGTGCAGCCTCTCTCCTGACACCGCACAATTCATCACCGAGCAACTGGGAAGGGAGTTGGAGGACTTCTGCCTAAAGCTTGTTTTCGGTGGTGATGGGCATTGGTCCAAAGAGACCCTAACAATCTAGATCGTTCTCTTTTCCCCTCAGAAGGACCTACTTAGGCCCAAAAGGAGATGAAACTTCGGGAGGTTGGGAGAGAAGCTGGTGATACATTCAAACCCACACTCTTTCCATCTCTCCTCTCCTGCTGCCTCGGCTGCTGCTGCTGCTGCTCCTGCTCCTGCCAGCACATATGCTCTCCACCCCCGTGGAGGACCCCCACTGCCAGTTCTCCATCCACTGCCACCATCGGAGGACTCATGCATCCACCGCATCTGTCTTATGTGGCTCTCCCAGCAACGTCCACCTGTCTGTAAACAGCTCTGGGGGGACTTTGGGACAAGCTGGTGATGGCACGGCACTACCAGCAACGTTCTGGTGGCACCTCGAGCAGAGATGAGACCTCAATAAGCAAGAGACTAAGGAAGGGGAATTAGCGATTCCTCTTGCAAGTCTGCAGACTGAATTGTAATCCTGCAGTTGTGAGGACTGAGTCTGTGTCTCACCAATCAAAACTAGAGTTCCTTTCTTTGGACAATTTCAGCCAAAACTGTCTATGAGACAAGGACTTGAAAAATTTCCTAGGACGGGCACAGAAATGGAAGCAGATAGGGAAGATGTTTAGCTAGTAAAGGAGTTAGAGACATAGCAAGCCGAGCCAGGAAGGCACTTGGAGAAAGATTTAAAAGGGAATCATCAAAATACGAGCAGCAGAAACTCAGAAGCAAAGAAACGTAAAGACTCAAAATGCCCAGCAGTAAGAATCTGTACCCCCGCCTGGATTATTCATCGTCTTCCCAGTGTCTGCTGTGCCCAAGGAAGGACCTAGTGTCATGGTCGACTTCACAGAGTTGAGTGTAGAATTGAATATTGGCATATTGGCTATAGTGCTCAATGACTATTTGCCAAACTGGATTGAATTGTCAATAATCTGTCCCTGACCCTAAAGACCCGTTGCCCGCGTACAGAAAAGGCATGCTGTTGTCGTGGGCTTGCGTTACGGGGGAGAGGGATTTGTCTGGGATAAAAGGAGCAGGCTTCTCGGATGGGGAGGGACTGGAATCCAGTGGCAGAACCCCCTTCTTTAGACGCCTTTAAAAAAGGCTGAACACATGCTCTTGGAAAGCTCCTGACAAAGACTGTCCTGTTTCTGTATCTCCTACAGGAGCTCAGGCTAAGCCAGGCATAAAGGGAGCCCCAAGAGATAGCTGGTGAGCTGAATTGTGTTATGGCCCAGCGGTGGGCCAACCCAGAAAATCACCACTAAGCTACAGTGCACAGGATATCCATATCTACATTTACACATCTAGGTAGATGTACCTAGAAGTTTAATTTTCTTCTTCCTCAAAGAGCCAATCATATCACATATCTATATCTATCCAAAGATATCTAGCTCTACATCTATCTATTCTGGGTGATACTGTTCCATTCATATAATCCCTATATCTATCTATATCAATGTACCTATAGAGGTATAGATATGTGGTACAATTGGATCTTTAAGAAAACAGAAAATTAAATTTCTATCTAATTTTATCTCAGCCTCATCCCCACGAGATATACAGAAACAACTTTAATACTTACATTTAGTGGATTTGGAAATCAGGGAAAGCGAGATTCATTTATTTGCTTGAGTTAATCATGGTCAGCAATCTAGTTGCCAATAGCGCTTATATTCAGTTCAGTATATTATTCCCATGACCACATTGCTTCTTTTAACATGTGGAAGATTTCCATATATTTAACCCCCAAGTGAAAATAATGACAAGTCAGATATAAACAGAGAATCTCAGCATATTAACCGGATAACCTAAGTGTCTATTATTGTTCTCAGTACTCACCGCTACTGTGAAAGCACGCACGGGGGAGATGCTGAACGTGGGGTCCTCCGGCCTCTCCTGGTAGACCACGTGGTAGCGGGAGATGATACCATTGGGAGAGCCTGGCTCCGTCCAGTTCAGCAGCACCGAGTGAGCACCAGTGGCCTGAGCCCAGGGCGCCGGCAGGTCTTGGGGTGGGGCCTCCAGTGTCCGTGCTGAGGTCCACAGACTCTCCACGGAGCCTCCGGAGTTCTGGGCTCTGACCTGGTATTCGTAGAGCGTGAACGGCCTCAGGGTGCCCGCAGCATCGGTAAATCTGAAGGCTCCTTCTGACCAGACAAACACCAGGGCCTCCTCGTCAGAGCCAGCAGGACGTCTGAAAGGGAACCCAGGCGGTTAGGGACAGCTGCACACTTCAAAGCCAGGTGGGCAGACAGAGTAGGACATGGCTTTGTAGGAGATTTTGGTATCAACTCAACTTTTCAACGGTCTCTTCCTCGTGTCATGACGGAAGGAGACCAGATGGAAGAGTTCACCAGAGGCCTGATCAAATGCCATTTTCAAAATATGGTTTAAAGATCCTCCTATATAATAAAAGGCTAATATGCAAATTGTCCCCTTGGGAGTTCGACCAACCGGAAGTTGGACTGCTCACTATGACGTGTGCTGACCACCAGGGGGTGGCATGGAATGAAGGAAGGCCCCAGCTGGCAGTTGGCAGTCAGGGGAAGGAAGGCCCTGATCAGCCCTGATCACCAGCCAGGCCTAGGGACTCTAACCGTGCATGAATTCCATGCACCAGGCCTCTAGTATAAATATATTTGGTTAATCTTAAAAAGTGAAACATTACCCATAATCACATTTTCTTGTATTAACTTCCAGACATTTTTTTTTAAATTACACATGCAAATACAGGGTGTCCCCCCAAAATGTAGACATTACGGACACTGCTTCTGTTTATAATTAAGGATTGATTATAATTAATGATTAATTCCAATGGGTTAAATCTGTGTAGGTTTGCAGGGCCTGGCCTTTGTACTTGAGGCAGATACCAGGTACTCGGGGTGCCACTGGATCCATTCTAATGGGCCACAGGGCTCCCGGCCCAGGTCTCTGCTCATGGAGTATTTTCAAAGGTGTTTGCTAGGAATGTAATACAGCAAGCGAACATACGAACTTCTATGGGGAGATAACATTTTCCATTTTGTCTGGCTTCAACCTTCCTAGGACAATTCAATTAATTTTTTATTAAACTCTTGTGAATTCCCACACTGAGGTGTAGCCATGGTTGTCATAAAATTGACATGCTTAAAAAAAATGGCCTGAGAGTGTGAATTTAAAAAATCTATACTATGTAAGAGATTGAGTATTACGTTAGTCTCAAGTTTTATTCACTGATACAACGAAAGAATGCAGCCTGGTTAAGAATTTCTTGTCACTACTGAATACTTAATAAATTCATATTGTGGTGAGGTAAGTATTTTACCTGTGTGTTAAAAACAGAATATCTTATGTCTGATAAGCTCTGAACAGAAGAGGTTGGACAGGCCACAATTACTCCTAGTTTAGTTAAGATTTGGGCTTCAACTGTTCATTTAACGGGACGTGTTTCCTCTTGAGCTCTCTATGGGGAGAGAAATCACATTTTAAGATCTGAGTAGCCAAATGGCTGTGCTATGCTTAAACGCATTTGGGAGATACTTCAATAATACACTTTTCCAACTAGAGTTCATTTAATCTTGCTTGACACTAAAAGGAAAAACAAAAAAAAGTTTTAAAACTAAGCACTGTGTACTTGAACAGGGAGTCATACTGATGCTGTCTTACTGGAACAGCCTTTACAGAGCTCCCTCCAGCCTGTCAATCACTTAGCCTCCAGGCTATCAGATGGACTGTCGTGGGACCACAGTGCCTGTGTTCGAGTCGCCCTGACTTTACTTAATAGTGACCCCAAAGTGCAAGAGTGATGCTGCCAACTCAGATATGCCCAGGAGAAGCCGTAAAGTGCTCCTGTCAGTGAAAAAGGTGAGGACAGTAAGATAGTTTAAGAGGGAGATTGAGAGAGTCCTCACTGACTAAGTTTTATTACAGTATCTATAATAATAAAAGCATAATATGCTAATTAGACCAGACATCCTTCTGGGCGACCTTCCGGACAAAGGCGGGGCTGCGAGGGAAACCCGAGTCCTGGGTGCCAGAGGGAAGCCGGTGCTGGCAGCCGGGGGAAGGAAGGCCTACTCTTTTTTTATTTTTTTAAATATATATTTTATTGATTTTTTACAGAGAGGAAGGGAGAGGGATAGAGAGTTAGAAACATCAATGAGAGAGAAACATTGATCAGCTGCCTCCTGCACGCCCCCTACTGGGGATGTGCCTGCAACCAAGGTACATGCCCTTGACCAGAATCGAACCTGGGACCCTTCAGTCCGCAGGCCGACGCTCTATCCACTGAGCCAAACCAGGTAGGGCAGGAAGGCCTATTCTTGCACGAATTTCGTGTATTGGGCCTCTAATATTGTTATAGTTGGTCTACTTGATTAGTTATTGCTGTTAATGTCTTACTGTACCAAATTTATAAATTAAACTTTACCATCACTATGTATGTATAGGGGAAAATTTATCATATATAGGGTTTGTGACTATCTGTGGTTTCGGGAATCCACTGGAGGAGGGTGTGTCTTCAAACATATACCCCTTCAATAAAGGGGAACTACTGTATCAAATTAACAGGAAAGCTAAACAGAAGCAACTCCAGTTACAGTCTTGTCCATACCAGGTTACTGTTTTGTTGTTGATTTTTAAAGTCATAAACATCCTATCTCTGTGTTGGGGCAGATACTTAATAGGACGGTATCACTTACAACAGAAGGGAATTACTGCCCTGCCAGTGTGGCACAGTGGTTGAGCATCGACCTATGAGCCCGGAGGTCATGGTTTTATACCTGGTCAGGGCACATGCCCAGGTTGTGGGCTGGATCCCCAGTGTGGGGCGTGCAGGAGGCAGCAGATCAATGATTCTCTCTCATATTGATGTTTCTATCTCTCTCTCCCTCTCCCTTCCTCTCTAAAATCAATAAAAATATACTTTTAAAAAAAGGGAATTACTGAGGAGAAATCATTGGGGGAGGGGGGAAGTTTGCAGAGAACAGAATGACACACGTTTTTAAAATGGGATTGGCAAATTGGTTTCCTACAATTTAATGAAAATATCTGCATAGGCCAAACCCTGACTTTGGGTTGAGCTAAATGGGTTTCCTTCAGTGGGGCGAGAAGACAGAGGAGGCAAAGGATGAAGCAGAAATTGCAAGCCGTAACCTCTCCAGAAATACTGCAGGCTTGTGGCCGTAACTACATAAGGAGCGCTGCGCAGTCCCAGGATGAAAGCACACGCTGTCTATATTCTATTTCTGTCCTTACGGATTCCTGATTCTTTCCGCAGCTGTCTAAGAAAAATGTGATACTGTTGTTGTCTAAGCACATTTAGACTTCGGCTGGGATCACCGCCGAGTGATGCATGCCCATGTAGGTGAATATAGTGATTGTATCTGGCGGCCCGGTGCGCCATTTCCATTTCACTTTAAATAAAAAACAAAATGTATCTGTGTCAGGCAGTGCCCTTCCCCTGTACTCAGAGGCATCACACGGGCCACAATTATGATTGTGGAGTGATTGTGTCACATTGCGGGAAGGTTTATTGCTTTTGAGCCGGCGAGGCAGTAACACATTCCGCTGCATATTACTCTTTAGATCATTGTTTGCCTGTGACGAGAATAATCAAATGCCATCAAACGCTGTCAAATTCAATTTACAGTATTTTTCATCGAAGCGGGGCTTTCCGCATCCCGTTCCCCGTTTTCCTGCTTGGGAGTTGCCGCGGAATAGCCGCCCTGATCACCAGCTTTATTTACAAAAGCGACAGATTGGAGCCGCGTCCCGGTTTAGAGCAGACACTTTATTTCCCTCGATTCAGGATGGAACAGGATGTGGTTCTCTCGTGCAATTAGCATTAAGGGGATGAAAGCAAACCACTCCGAGAGGACGGCCAGCTTAGAGCCCTCACAAAGGTGCTCAGCGTGAAAGCCTTTACAGGTGCCTGTGCATGTGAGTCAGAACTATGACTCCTCAGCCTGGCCAGCCGGCGTGGCTCAGTGGTTGAGCATCAACCTAGGAACCAGGAGGTCACGGTTCGATTCCCGCTCAGGGCACAAGCCCGGGTTGTGGGCTGGATCCCCAGTTGGGGGTGTGCAGGAGGCAGCCGATCCATGATTCTCTCTCATCCTTGATGTTTCTATCTCTCTCCCTCTCCCTTCCTCTCTGAAATCAATAAAAACATACTGAAAAAAGAAATATGATTCTTCAAATTAACCTCTGCTGAGAAGCAACGTGGCTTGCTCATTTTGGGCAATGCCACCTGTACAACCGGAAATGCAGGAATACTTTTTCCCCCATCATCATTTTCTGACAAACACTCAGCGGTCACTGAAGATTGCTCTGAACCAAAGGGGTTCAATGTCTGAGGTGCAGAGGGACCCGAACCACGTTTCATGATGTGACCAGGGCGCTGGCCCACACAAGGGAAGGTGTGAGGCCATTGAAAGGAGAGACTGAAAGATGTTGACTGGGGCTGAGGATCTGAGAAGAAACGTGCTGTGGTCTGATGCCTGCTGTAAGGCCCTGCTTCTGGAAGGGGGTTGTGACTATCTGTGGGTTCTCATCTGCCAATGGTCGATGTCTACTGTCTCTGCCCTGCACACCTCTTCCCTGTCTTAGATGGTGCTACGGCCCCAAAGGTTGTACCCCAGTTCATATGCTGAATTGGAACCCCCAATGTGATGGCGTTAGAAGGTGGAGCCATTTGGGGGTGTCTAGGTCATCAGAGTGGGTGGAGCCCCCATGAATGGGATTAGTGCCCTTATAAAGGGGCCCCGCAGAGCTGCCCAGCTGTTACCACAGGTGAGGACACAGTGAAGTGACTGCCCTCTAGGAACCAGAAGTGGGCGCTCACAAGACACCGAGTTCGCCCATGCCTTGATCCTGGACTCCCCAAGAACTGTGAGCAACGCATGTTTGCTGTCCACGAGCCACCTGGCTACAGTATTTGTTTGTTTGTTTGTTTTCAATATATTTTATTGATTTTTTACAGAGAGGAAGGGAGAGGGATAGAGAGTTAGAAACATCGATGAGAGAGAAACATTGAACAGCTGCCTCCTTCACACCTCCCACTGGAGATGTGCCTGCAACCAAGGTACATGCCCTTGACTGGAATCGAACCTGGGACCTTTCAGTCCGCAGGTGGACGCTCTATCCACTGAGCCAAACCGGTCAGGGCAGTATTTGTGTGTTTTTATAGCGGCCTGAACAAATTAACACAGAGTCAGGTGCTTTGCTCTTGACTCTGTTTTTCTTTTACTTTCTTCCCCACCCCATTCCATGCCTGTCTGTCTGTCTGTCTCTCCCTCTCTCATTCTTTCTCTTCTCCCCTGGATCCATTCATTTCTCCCTCCTTCCCTCCTCATGACTCATTATTTATTTAAAGAAAATATGACTTTAAAGCCATGTCCATGCGATCAGGTGAAGATAAGACTGGAGAGTGTAATAACCCTTCACCCCAAATGCCCGTGGTCTCTATCTCTCTCACATACTCTCCTCCCTCCCTCTTCCTCTCGTCCCCTCACCTCTCTCTTTGCTTTTCTCCTTTCTTTCAGGTGGATACACTCAGTTCTGCACATCCTGCTACAAAGCGGCTGCGTTAACACTGTCTGCCCTCTGAGTGGGAGCCATGCGGGCAGGAACTCGGGGATGAGCCCTCCTCCTGCTCAGGTATGAGGGGCCCCGCTCCCCCTCCACGTGGCAGGTGATGGGGAGCCTTAGACTTCTCCCCCCAGGCCAGTCCCTCCTCTAGGATGGCCCTGTTCGCGGGTCAGGGACCCTGAGAGGACGCTCTGCCCTTCATCAGAGGGAGGGCATGTGGCTCTGAGGTCTCCTCTTTCAGACCCGGCTCAGGCCAAGCTGGCACATGCTGGCTGAGGCTTTTCCCCTCAGATAACGTGTCCACGTTTCCAGCCCCAAGCTTAGTCCCCGGTAGGTGCTGCACAAATCATCAATTCCCACCCCTTCCCTTATGGAAACAGAAAACGTCTAGGTTTCTACAGTCCTGGAATGGCACACGTTCTTAATTAAACACAAGAATGATGATCGATGTTACCTGTGAATGAAGTAGTGGGTGATGACCCCGTTTGGCTTTTTGGGCGGCATCCACGTAACCTCTATGCAAGTGGACCCCAGGGCCCTAAGAACAGGGGGGCTCAGATCCATTGGGGCTGCCTCCGATGTTCTGACCAACGTCCCACTGCTCACTCCACAGCTTCCTTGGGAAAAAAAATCAAGACCTTTAGTAACTTACCAAGCAGGGAAAAGATTTACATATGCATACAAAGGGTAAGGATATCGTGAAAATCATTTTATCTGAACTTTCATATACACATTTCTACACATATTTGAGATGAGTACTGTAAACCGCTATAGAATTTGAATATTTAAATACAGAATCATTTTTGGAAGATTCAGTAATTAATTACCACATCTTTATAGAGGCATAGGCAAGAAAGCTTATGCTCCTCTGAACTGAGGTTCCTCTAGTTCAGTGGTTCTCAACCTTCCTAATGCCGCGACCCTTCAATACAGTTCCTCATGTTGTGGTGACCCCCAACCATAAAATTATTTTTGTTGCTACTTCATAACTGTAATTTTGCTACTGTTATGAATTGTAATGTAAACATCTGATATGCAGGATGTATTTTCATTGTTACAAATTGAACATAATTAAAGCATAGTGATTAATCACAAAACCAATATGTAATTATATATGTGTTTTCCGATGGTCTTAGGCGACCCCTGTGAAAGGGTCGTTCAACCCCCAAAGGGGTCGCGACCCACAGGTTGAGAACCACTGCTCTAGTTCATCATAGTCCTAGCAACAAAGCGATAATGTGTTTAATTTTTTTTTCTTATGCTTAATTTCTTAAGTTGTGACCTACACATCTATGCTCTTAATCATTTTTTGCCAGTATTTTAAAAGAATGACCATCTCTCAACACACAGGAATCAAACAATTAACTTGAAGGATATTGGTTCTTCATAGCCTATATGGAGGGATCCAGAGAGGAGAAGTTGATTTTAATGTAAATCAAGGGAACATTAATGAAAAGCTATTTCCATGTTGATTTGCTGAAGACCACATCGGGGACAGCAATGCCCTTCAAACCGAAAGGCCTTGGTCTGGTTTGCACAGAGAAGTGGGCAAACTGAGTCACACTTTCAGAATGAAAGGAGAGCAAAATCACTGACCCCCTCGTCCTAACCAACTCTATGGCAACTAGTACTCACCTGACGAACAAAATAAACTAACAAAATAGAAACAGACTCATAGGCACAGACAACAGACTGACAGCTGCCCGAGGCGAGGGGGCTGGGGGCTGAATGCAAAAGGGGAAGGGATTAAGCAAAGAAAAACTCAGAGACACAGACAACAGTCTGGTGATTATCAGAGGGAAAGGGGGTGAGGAAGTAGAAGAGGCTAAAGGGGGAATAACTGGTGATGGAAGGAGACCTGACTTGGGGTGGGTAGCACACAATGCAATGTACAGATGATGTTATAGAATTGTACAACTGAAACATACAATCGTATTAACCAAAGTCACTGCGGTAAATTAAAAAACAAGACAAAACAAAAATGAAAACAAAACCAAAAACCAGAAGTTCTGCCCTAACCTGCTTGGCTCAGTGACAGAGCATTGGCCTCGGGATTGAAGGGTTCCCGGTTCGATTCCGGTCAACGGCACATGCCCTGGTTGTGCAAGAGGCAGCCAATCAATGAGTCTCTCTCATCATTGATGCTTCTCTCTCTCTATCCCTCTCCCATCCTCTTTGAAATAAATAAAATATATTTAAAACAAACAAAAAAATCCCAGAAGTTCCTATGGGACATGTAACAGTCTTATATTCAACATTTCTTTAACCTAAGATGAAGTACACCAATATGAGTTCCATTTTTCCTTTTCTTAGCAATTGGGTGTTATATAATATAGAACATTTAAGCGTGAGAGAGGCAGATGACTTCACTGACCACTAGTCTAAGCCACGCAACTCAAGGTGACAGGTTATGTACATAAGATAGGGGTCAGGGAAGGGCCTTAAAATATCTACGATTCATTTGAGTGTAACTCAACTTCTAAATAATGCCCCCTTTCCCACCAGCCCCTCCCGAATAAAATTTAAACAGAACCAAGGTGACCACATTGCCCATGCGATGTTTGTAATACCCGACTTGTCTTATAACTACCAGCGATCCCTCTGTGCGGTGCAGGTGTTTTTCCTTTCAAGGGCCTGATAAAACAAGACTTTGCAAAACCACTCTTTTAATTCTATATTTAAATATTCATGATTTAATGTGCAGAAATGCATAATGCTCCACTCAATACCAGGCGCTGATTTTTCTGGGTAAATAGCTCAGGACAAATGAGAAATGAAATGTTAGCCTTTGTATTTGAATTGAGAATCTATCCCTTCTTTTTTTTAATATATAAAATCTTTTTTTTTTATAATAGCCCAGAACAAGTGTCTGAAAGACATTCACCATTTTGACACGCTTGTATCCTTATCTCATACGTTGTAAATGGAGCCAAATTTCCCAGCAGGACGGACTGACGCTGACCCACAGCGGAGGTGACAGGTGCCACGCTGCCAGCACTGAGTAGGACACTGTACTCCACGGGCATCTGGGGGATCAGTATCCCTTGAGAGAGAGAGAGAGAAAAAAACACACACACATGTGTACGCTGTACAGAATGGTCAACAAATATCTCTTAAGAACAACATATATTTAAACTTTTATAACATAAAGGCATATTACTGCTTAATATAGCAATTAATAACGGCATGCAACGTAAACTGGGAAACGCTAGAATGCATATTCCAAAGTAAGAAATGAGCATCACCATTTAAAAAAACAAACGAAGTATAATAGTTCTTTTCAGAGAGATACTCTACAGGCAAATAAATACAAAGCGCATTTCACCTCTTAAAAAGTACAAGGCAATTAGAAATGGTGTCATAGGCTTTTCCTAGGCTTACTCTTTTTTTTCCTCTCGTTTTTTTTTTTAAATATATTTTATTGATATTTTACAGAGAGGAAGGGAGAGGGATAGAGAGTTAGAAACATTGATGAGAGAGAAACATCGATCAGCTGCCTCCTGCATGCCCCCGACTGGGGATGTGCCCGCAACCAAGGTATATGCCCCCGACCGGAATCGAACCTGTGACCCTTCAGTCCGCAGGTCGACGCTCTATCTACTGAGCCAAGTCGGTTAGGGCTCTTAGGCTTACTCCTAAGATATATATATATATATCCCCACCAGTTTCGCTTGTGACAATAATTTTTCTGTAGGCATTGTGTACACATCCAGTCTGACACAGATCTTTGACATAATAGCCCATAAAGTATCCAAATCAGAGCCTACCTAGAGAATCCCCAGTGCATTAATTATGGAGTCAGGACAGTCCACTCTGTCAGTGAGACTTTCGGGTCTGAATACATATGAAATTTGGGTTTGAAAACTGTCATTTTTCACAATACATCCCACCGACAGGAGGTCTTGTCATGTGAGCCTCTTCACAATGCAGTCATATGATTGAATGTCTGTAAGCTTTACTGGATCACGCTCAACATACACGCTGGCTTAAGGGGAGGAATGGGCCTTGAATGAGGAACAGAGTAAGTTTTCCCACGAAGTTTTCTCGCTGATCTGACGATCATCACGTTTACGGGTTTAATGATTCACCTTTGTGGTACCTAAGTTTAACGTTGTCGTAGACACAATGAAATCTACGGCACAGGATTCAACCCCCGGGGTCTGAAGACCGCAATGTGGTTTTGCTTCTGGCCGCTATAGCCTCAGTACACAAAGGGCACAAGAGCTGCTACAAACCAGAGCTGCGCGGGGATTTGTGAAACAGATAAAAATAGGAGTCTCTGACGGAAACACTGATCACAGGCAAAGGACTGGTCACTTGCTTCCTTTGGAAAAGTGCTGGACTGTGCTGCACCGAGACAGAGATTTTCCACTTTAAATGCAGAACCTCCTTGTTAAACCACCTTTTACATTTTAATCCTCACCCGAGGGTATTTTTCCACTGATTTTAGAGAGAGTGGAAGAGAGAGGGAAAGACAGAGAGGAACATCAATGTGAGAGAAACACATCGACTGGCTGCCTCCTACACATGCCCTGACCAGGGCCTGGGCTAGGGAGGAGCCTGCAACTGAGGTACGTGCCCTTGACCGAAATCGAACCTGGAACCCTATGGACGCTCTATCCACTGAGCAAACTGGCTAGGGCTCTTGTACATTTTACATGTAAAGCTTCCTGCACACCCACTACTGGGGATCGAGCCTGCAACCAGGGCAGGGAATCTAACCAGCGACCTCCTGGTGCACTTGACGATGCCAAACCCACTGAGCACCACTGGCCGGGCAAGGCACAGTCCTGATCTAGGTTTAAACACGGCTAGCCAAAGCACCAACCTGCAAAGACACTTCTCACATCTTGGCTAATCAAAAGCAAATGTCCTTTGCGCCCACCGAGGAGGGGCGGAGGCAGAAAATGCCGCTGGGCGCTGCAAGCCTGTCAAACACTGACATGCGTGCAGGAAGGAGGCCCCTCCACTGTCACAACCTCCAAGACGGTGACATGACAGCCCCCTGTGTCCCCGCCAAGCCCGTGCCATCTGCAAGGAGTCTGAGCCGGCCCGGCCCCCTGGTATTCCGCTGGCTAACTGGGATGAAGTGGGCATGTTTGTGAGAGTCAGCTGGGAAGCCCCGAGACCGGGTTGGCCCCCGAGTTCCTGCATTTATGTCAGCCCGGGAGGAGCAGTGGAAACCCGAGTGAGCCAATTTCCCCTAAGTGCAAATGGCAGCTGCGTGATTCCGTGTCAAAGCTACCCGGCGCCCGGTGACAGGCTGCCGCAGCCCATTTCCCCGCTCGCTAAAGAACAAGGGGCCCGGTGCTTAATATTCCGTGCAGGGCCCCCTTTCATAATTTACAACAACTAGATGCTGATAGGTTATTTAACATTTATGAAGTTAAGATGTAATCAGAAAAACCCTGATTACCTTTACAAATACAAAAGTTAAATTATTCCACTTTTCTCTCTCTCTGTGGTTTCATTTCACAGCAGGTGCGTACTTTACAATGGGACGAGTCAATCAATCTTTAAAAAATATATGTATTTTTTAGGAGCTGGAGCAGGAACAATTCTAACAGGGAAACTATTAATTCAGCTTGATAGCCTCATTCGCTTCAAAATGTCGGTTGCACTTAACATACTACTTTTAAGAAATCAGCCTAAATTCTCCTTGGTCCAGGTAGGAATAGCGTGGCTATGTCCTTTTGGGGGTGTGAAAGGGAAACACACATCCATAGTTTGAATGATAGTTGTCACCTTATGCACTCTATCCTATTACATGGCAGCGTTCCTGGCAGAAGCGACAATGTCTCACAGTGTCCAGAATCACGCCTTCCCCGTGGGTGGGGCTCAGGAAAGATTCTCATGTCAGTGACAATGGATGGATGAATTAATCCATCCAAAGGCAAATGAACTGCATCCATGAAGATGAAGCTACAAGCGCAGTGACCCTGCTGGGTTGCTGGTGAACGACCCTTGAGCTACTTTGCCCTCATTCATATGTGCCATACCTACAGCAAAGTTTGTGAGCTTTTGATCTGTATCAGAGTAGAATGCAGAGAGAATCATTTACTCCCCGCACTGTTTACACTGACAAATAGTGAGAAAATATAGCACAGTGGTCGTGACCACAGAATTTGGAGTCAGACTCGCTGTGATTCGGCTCTGACACCGATGTGACGAACCAAGAAAAATAGCTCATCACATCTACACTGACTTTCCTCATTAGTAATGTAGGGAAGACCATAGGCCGCTACAAGATGCACTGAGCATTAACTGAAATATGTGTTAATCTTGTACAAAAATGCCCAGTACATATTAGAACTCAATAAAGTAAGATACATTTAGTTAAACACCCAAAGCAAAGGCAACAAAAGCAAACAAGTGGGACTACAGCAAACTAAAAAGCTTCTGTACAGTAAAGGAAACCACCAACAAAATGAAAAGGCAGACTATGAAATAGGAGAAAATACATATAAGCTACATACATGATAAAGGGTTAAATATCCAAGTATACAAGGAATTCATACAACTCAATAGCAAAAAACAAAAAACAGCAGCAAACAAACAAACAAATAAAAATAATTCAATTTAAAAAATGAATAAAGGACATGAAGAAACATTTTTCAAAAAAAGATACACAAATGGAAGGGTGCGATCCTTCAATTATAAGATGAATAAGGTCTGAGGATCTAATGCATAACACGGTCACTATATTTGAAAACACTGTGTTCTATAATTGGAATTTGCTAAAAGAGAACTTAAGTGTTCTAATAAAAATATGCAAATAAACCAAAAATCATTAATATAAGTTCTACATTTCCTGAAACGGTTACTTGGTTATAAGAAAAGTGAAACACTTGCCAATGTTGAATCATCCCATTTAATGCAACATGGATTCTTAGAAATCTGAATGCCCATTTTCCCTTTAAGTGGACAGTATCTGATCTAATACCTAGTACACTGCAGTCGATGATCTAACACAGTGGTCGGCAAACTCATTAGTCAACAGAGCCAAATATCAACACTACAACGATTGAAATTTCTTTTGAGAGCCAAATTTTTTAAACTTAAACTATATAGGTAGGTACATTGTTATTAACTTAATTAGGGTACTCCTAAGGCTTAGGAAGAGCCACACTCAAGGGGCCAAAGAGCCACATGTGGCTTGCGAGCCACAGTTTGCCGACCACGGAGAACGCCAAGTGGTCCAGTATCTACAGAAAGGCCACACTGTGGCTAGCTACCCTTTAATCAAAACTTGATTAATAAAAAACATTTATATTCCTAAGCAATACTAATTGAAATTTCTCAGTGGAAGAATTGTTGCCAATTCTTTTCTTTAATGGACTCAGCGATACATGTGGAAGGAAAAGCACAAGTATTCTGACATTATGCGTTAAGCCTAAATAACTCACCATCTTTAGGGAGAAAAAGTGCCTGCTACATGCGATGACATTGTTAATTAGAACATGATTAGGGCTAGCAGAGTTCAAAATACAGTCATCACCTTGATAAATGAGAAAGGCTCATCACTGCATCCAGAGCTTAAATAATTTTGCATGTTTAGATTCTCAAACAGCAGGGAGATCTGTCTCTATTATTCTGAGCAAACCATTTGTGTATCATGAAGCAATTTGCTTCATTTTCTATACATTTTCACCCACTAAGGTAGCGTGGGTCCTCTGGTCTCTTTCATATCAATGTGCGAGTCCTGACCCCAAGGTTCAGAGCTGGTGAGAGGTGGGAAGACATGTTTGGGAATAAACCAACCTGGTCTACATCGTCTATAGATTTGAATAGTAATGGCCAGCATGGACCCAGTGCCTACTAGATGTTTTGCAATGCTGTCTCGCTGACTTCACAGAGTAGCAATGCAGAGCAGGCATTTCATCTCTTTTTCACAGAAAGAAATATCAAGACATTTGTAAACTGAAAACCCACTTAATTGCCTAGGTATTTCTCTATAGCCAACCAACCACCTTGACTTTGTTCTCTGAGCATGTGTGAGGTCCCTCAGTCCATACAGACCCAAAATCAAAATACAGGTAAAAAAACCCACCCAGTTAATTTTCCCACTATTTTCACTTTGGGCATTCAAAGGACACTGGTTTGATTTCTGTTTTCGGAGAATTAGTTTTACTGGACGTGGGTGATTCATAGTCCCTAATCTTGTGGGACCTTTAAGAAAGGTTTAGCTTCCTCGATTCCATCTAAGAACTTCTTTTAAAAATATTTTTCTTGATTTCAGAGAAGAAGGGAGAGGGAGAGAGAGAGACAGAAACATCAACGATGAGAGAGAATCATTGACTGGCTGCCTCCTACACACTCCCTACTGGGGATCGAGCCCACGACCGGGGCATGTGCCCTTGACCGGGAATCGAACCGTGACCTCCTGACTCATAGGTCGATGCTCAACCACTGAGCCATGCCAATTGGGCTCTCCAGGAGATTCGTACTCAGTATTTCCAGGTGATTCTTATGCTCATTCAGGCTGAGTAATTCCAGGTAGGGATGGCTGTGCCTATCTCTCAGCTCTGCCTATGATGTAATACCTTGTAATGGCAGGAGGCTCTGATCTATACCCAGAGAGCTCCTGATTGTGAGCAAATAAACAGTTCCCAGTCATTACAGGGTTGTTTTCTTCCTGTTTAAAATATATATTTGTGAGAATCCAGGAACAGAAAAATATTTTTATTATCCCAATCAAAACACAGCATGAGGTACTTCCCAATAAAATCAACTGCAGATTATACACGAGTCAAAATCACCTGCCTGTTTACTGAGTTCGAAATCCTTCTAGGCACCGGGAAAAGAGTGTAATTTAAGATTTTAATCTTTCCATATATTACAGGGTTTCTGTAATGGATTTTGTGCATCTGAAACTAAAAGATTGACAGGTCTGGATATTATAGATTTATTAACCATTGGTTACACGGGCAGAGTTAGTGTGTAAACCTTTTCTGCAATAGCTCCAGGGCTGGGTTGGAATGAGCAATTTCTGCAGAGCTTGTGGTAGACAAGAGTTAAGATTCTATTAAAGAAGCAAAAGATGTATTATATGTCACAATGATCCCTTTCTAAATGGAAACATTTTTCATTAAACGCAGATGTAGGATGTTGAACTCAAACAAAAAATGGCAAAATACGGGGAAATATGAAAGAATTCTTAAAAATGGACTAACCCCATCCTGCTGTTTCATAGTCATGATGGGGGCCTTGGGACCTAGCAAATATTGGAGCAAATACATTTTTAAAAAGTAACTAAAGGCAAAAATAATTATTTGAAAATCACTGTCACTAACTAGAATTTTCCAAACCAGATAATGCCAATTATATATATTACCTCATTCCGTCTTTATAACGACTCTGTACATGCAGGAACTGCCGTTTTCTCCATTTTACAGATGGGGTGACAGACCGAGAGAAAAAATGGCTGTTTGAGGTCAGCTAATAGGTGGCATCGCTGGGATCTGAATCCTCATTTCCTCATCCACCCCACTCTGGGTGTCTTAAAAGAAAGAGGTTTCCAAATCCTTACTAAGTGGGAAGTCTTCAGATGACCAATGGCCACTTATGCGTGTGATAATGTTAAAAGCGCAGGTGACGTGTGAACCAGGGACCTCCCTGGTCACGTGTCTCTCTGAGAGTCTGGTTGGTAGAGGACCCTGGTCTGAGTCTGAGAACCCGCCAGTCAATAGGGCGGATCTGGTGCCAGACGGGCTCTGTTCGGCCTCATTTTACTCTGTGACACGAAAACACGATGGAACTATCAAAATGCCAAGGAGCAATATGCCGAAGGTCCCGAAGGTCGCAAGCCAGCGCTGCTATTCCGAGAAACTAGAAATCAGTGCAGTGATATACGTGTGAAGCAGCAGACATTTTTAGGCCCTGGTACTTGAAATAAAGTACTGCTTTGATAGAATAACATATATCCGGGTATCTATATATCTCTGTATCTAGCTATATGTAGGCATGCATATGTAACTTAAACATGCAAACCTGCAAAAGTACGGCTTGGATTATTTTGTTTATATTATTCAGGAAACATGATTTCCTAAATTCACATACATAAAATCCTTACTTGCAATGAATGTCCTCTAAAATGTTTCTCTCTCTCTCTCTCTCTCTCTCTCTCTCTCTCTCTCTCTCTCACACACACACACACACACACACACACACACTATTTATTTACCTGGTGGGGTCCAGGCTATGAATATGGAGTAAGGCCCAATCACAGTGATATTGTACGGAGCATGGATTTCCTTTGGTGTCAGGAGAGGTGTTTGTACAAGGTACTCGTCACTAAAACTACTGCCGCCTCCAGTTGTGGCTTCCAACTTGTAAATGTATCTAAATCAGAAAACAAAACATGCTGTAAGGCAAAGCACGAGAGGACTGAACAAGAGTTGCTGGTTTTCCTACCCACGGCTTAGTCCTAAATTTGTGGCAACCTGCGAACTCCTTGTTCCCTGCTTAGAAACTGCGCCACAGACTAGGTAGTTTGTCTAGCACGGGCAGGATTGCCTGCAGGTAATCACTATTTCTGTCCCTCCCCACTTTATTTTAATATATTTTTATTGATTTCAGAGAGGGAGGGAGAGGGATAGAGAAATAGAAACATCAGTGATGAGAATCATCGATTGGCTGCTTCCTGCATGTCCCACACTGGGGATCAAGCCTGCAACCTGGGCATGTGCCCTGACCTGGAATGGAACTGTGTCCTCCTGGTTCATAGGCTGACACTTAACCACTGGGCCACTTTATTTTTAACCCTCTAGCAATCCATGGCTTTTCTTCAAGATTTCAGGAGCACCTTGGAGTGTGCTAGTACACTGTGGAGGATTCCAATTAATCTTCCCCATTTTTAAATGGGTTAGAGTTCAGGGAAATATGTTTAGAGGAAGATGTTTCTAAATTGATCTGCCATTCTCTACAATAAAACTAAATTGATCTTTATTCTCTGCAATAGAACATCTGTTGATCTAAAATATATCTTGTCTCTGCTGAGAAATGAATTGCAAATAGTGGATTTCCCCCCTAAAACCACCCAGGTCTATAGAGAGTGTAGCAAGCAGAGAAAACATTGTATCAGAAGAAAAGGTAGTTGACCTAAAACAAAACTCTTTAAATTTCTTTTAGTGCTAGTTTAGGAATGCATAATTTGAAGATATGATCATTTTTAAAGTTTAATACTTTGTGTTTTTTATCTACTTAAAAATTCTCATGCTTTCAAATCATCTAGAAGATTTTTAAGAAATTTCGTGTATCCTGAAGACTAACATAATGAGCTAGCTCTTGGATCATTGACATCTGAAATGGATTCAATGATCTCATCAGCTATTCAATGGCGAATGAATGAGGAGATTAACTAATTAATTGAATATTGTTTCAGTGGGAGATACACTCTTTTCAACCCTGAAAAATCTAAAACTCTGTTTGATTGGTAAAGTTTTCTCTTAGTTTACCTGCTGTTGGGCGCCAGGTTATGATCAGTGAAATGCTGGTCCTCACTGCCCCCCAGGAAAACTGAGGTCCCATTCCGAATCAGCTGATACCGAGAAATGAGGCCGTTGGGCCTTTCCGGCGGCCTCCAGTATAATTCCACGGCTGTAGCATTGATGATAATGTGTCGAGGTGTCGCCCACACGCCTGGCAAAAACAACACAATGAGGGTTCAGTGTTAGGATACAATACACATCTCATCAATGCCATAGCATATTCGGATGCTCTTATCTGTTGATAAAACAAATCTCATGGCAAATGAGAAGATATTTTTATTTTGGAGGTGAAATACATAATTGGAGATATATATATATTTTATTTTTGAATTGCCCTTAAGAAGTGAATGTCATCCAAGTAGGGATGGGAAACTTCTCTGACGTGGCTGTTACTCTGAATGTAATCAAGACCTGAGGGAATATGTGAAAGCAACATAAGCTAGTATTTACCTGAATTACCCACGTCACCAAATAAGCCTCCTTTCTCTTTGCCTCTCTGACGCCATGTGCTGTTTCTTTTCCTCCTTTCTCTCAGCCACTCCCTCCAGCCCCACAGGTTCCGTTTCCCCTACTGAACCGCAAAGTGGCTTAGTCCTCAGAGACCTAGGTCATCGCCTTTCCTCTTCCCTCCCTTCCTCTCATTTTTTCTCCCCTTTCCCCAAACTCACTTTCTACGTGATCTCCACGCAGTCTCCGTTTTCTGGATCATCTGCATGCTGAACACGCCCAAGTGCCAATCACGAGGCTGAAACTCTTTCCCCAGCTTCAGTCTCATGAATCTAACTGTCTACTTGACACCTCCATTTGGATGACTAATTACACATAGAAAACTTCAAACATCCAAAACGGAACTCCGGGTTTTCCTGTCTACAATCTGCTCATTTCCCGATGTTGTCCGTCTATTGGGCCAAAAAATTTATTCTAGAGGCTTTCACTTTTCCCACCCTCAAATGCAATCTATCATCAAGTCTTACAGGTTATCTACCCTGAATGCATATCGTTCTCTATATTTTTACTGCCATATTTCATTTTAATATTTATAAAAGTGCATTCTCCCTCTCTCTCTCTATAGGCATATATATACATATATATAAATATATGTGTATATATATGTATGTATATATGCATGCCAATGCAATCATTTTAAAAAATAGATTTTTATAGATTTCAAGAGTAAAGGAAAGAGATAAAAACATCGATGATGCTGAAACCGGTTTGGCTCAGTGGATAGAGCGTCAGCCTGCGGACTGAAAGGTCCCAGGTTCGATTCCGGTCAAGGGCATGTACCTGGGTTGCGGGCACATCCCCAGTGGGAGATGTGCAGGAGGGAGCTGATCGATGTTTCTCTCCCATCGATGTTTCTAACTATCTCTCTCCCTTCCTCTCCGTAAAAAATCAATAAAATATAAAAAACAAACAAAAAAACATCAATGATGAGAGAGAATCACTGATCAGCTGCCTCCTGCACAACCCCCACTGGGGATCGAGCCCACAACCCGGGCATGTGGCCTGACTGGGAGTCGAACCATGACCTCCTGGTTCATAGGTCAACACTCAACCACTGAGCCATGCCAGTCAGGCCAATGCAATCTTTATAAAATATATAACCCTTTTAAAATGACTCACATAATTTCAACTCCTTATGCTAGCCTGGGTGGCCCTACATTTTTCTGGCTCTGGCCTACCAGGCACTCTTCTCTCCATCCACAAAAGACTCCTTTATCCCCAGACGTTTCCAGTTCTTTCCCACCTCTGGGCTTCTGCACTTCCATTCCCTCTGCCGGGAACACTTTGCTCATGACACCGTGATATTTTTGCATTTGAACTTCACAGTTCAACAATGTGTGTAAATATTCCCTTGTCAGGGAGGTCTTGATTAACCCCCCTTCCCTAACTCTAACTTTAATCCTATAAAATGATAGTTCCTCTCTATCATATGCCCATTTCTATTTCCCTCTGAACACCCCTAGCATCATATTCCTCTTTTTTCTTTGATGTTATCATTATCTTCATGTTGTTACAATCATACAGTTTACTTCTTTCTACTGTATCAGTACAGTTTGCTCTATGGGTCTTCCCTGTGTTATATGTCAGTCTTTGTAGATAGCACAATGCCTAATGAATGCTGAATGAATACATTTGTTGGAAATAACTCTCCTGTAAATTACTATGCTAAGCATTCCAGGAAGTTCCAACAATTATAGGGACGACTAAGACGTGGCTCATTCCTTTAAGGAGTCTACCATTCTGTTTAAAGGGTAAAATATATACACAAATAACTGTCATTCCAGGTCAAACATCCAAGTACTCTTATAGACGTACAAACATACTGGTGGAGAACCCAACGACGAGAAAGTTCAATGCCACCACTTCATGTTGTCACCTACGTATGTTCTAAAGGGACACTGTCACCCTCTTCAGCTTTTAAAAACCCAGTTCAATATTAGGTTCCATAATGAGTAGTTTTTGCTTGATTGTATAAGTTACTCAGTTACAGGTAAGATGGTGAAACTTTTAAAGAAAAATTTTCAGGAAATTCAAATGCAATTTATTTAGAGTGATTTCAAAATGGCTCAGACTTACTGATTGTCTAAGGAACAACTTGTTCCTGAGAAGAAAGTAGTTCATTTTGTTCTGAAAGCTTGCTCTACGTTAGATACTTGGACAAATCCACAAATCACAGTGTATGTTCTTTTTTCTGAGTTTCTCTGCCAACAGTAACCAACTAATTCGAGTTCTGACTTTAACATGATATTAATTTATTGATTTAAGAGAAAGTACAAAGATTCATTCATAATCTTCTTCCCACAGTCAACTCTTAGTCACCTTGAAGGGATGTACTAAAAATCAGCAAGATATAAAAAATAATATTTCTTAGCTTCTAGTTTAACCCAGTCAATACAGCCTGTGGATATGGAGTAGTTAATGAAATAAAATGAAGCCACATTTTGGGTTTGCATCATGTTCTAGGTAAAAGCTGAGTTTCATATTTGTACAAGCTCTGCTCATGTTGGCAACAACCCTGTGTCCACTGGTTTGGTTTATAAGAGGAACCTGAAATATGAAAGACCAAGGGCTATGTTTTTATTTCTATAATGATATGGAGACAGTGTTATCTTGGCAGCTGCAAGGAATCGTTGATAGAGTGAGATCACCTTTGGTGAGAAGTCTTAATGAGTCCCAGATGGAGAATCTGTCCCTCTCTGAGCCTGAGTCTCAGGTGGCAGCAGAAAACCTATTCTACATAATACAAGGGCTGAGATAAGGCAGCTCAAGGGAAGAAAATGCATGGGCACGAGGGAAACTGCCTTGAGTGGGTAAGCTAGCTAAGAGGACAAGAGCGAAATTCCAGAAGGAAGCCTTGGTGGGTCTCTTGACATCACAGCCACCAAAAAAGGAAGATGTCTACTGGATTCCTTTGAAATTCATCTTGAGTGCCATGTAATGTTACCCACTCTCATGTCCCTAAACATTTTCATTCCAATAAAAAATCCCAATATTTGTTGTGGGTTGGCTTTTTTTTTTTCTGGAAGAAGGTGAAGGGAACCAGTTTTCTATTAGATGATGCCAGGGAGGCAGTGACATCCGGACTATGTACTATTTGTTAATTTATTCATTTGGCATTCTACCCAATGTTGTGTCATTTTCAGTGTTGGACCATTCTAAAAAGAAAGCAGCAATTCAAATTCACCCCACTATTTGACTAAAGGAATTTTCTATGAGGGCAGAATTGTTGAGAATTATGTCCAACTGATCAATGAGGTCATGATATACATTCACTTTTCTTCTTCTTCTTTTTTTTAGATTGAAAATGAGAGAGAAGTGAGAGGAGCTGAGGGTGGCTCTGAACAAATGCTGCTTTTATTTCTCTCCATATCCACTTAGGACACTCAAACGTTAGACCTTCAATCTACGTCTAATTCGCACCAATAGGCATTTTATAATGGTGTTTGGGTTATTAATTTAAGATGATGTGTTTGTTTCCACTTTATAGTACAACAACAGAACTTAATGCTGCTGGTGATTGGTTTCCCTACAACTCCCCAGTTAAACACGCCGACTACATTTATTTCACATACAAGTTATTCACAAATGGCACTTATGCAGCCAGAAAATGGATTCTAAATCCATTGTTTCTCCTGTGCGGGAAAGCCCATTTCGTTTATTACTCCTTTGCACAGCTATTTGTGTTCAAGGAAAGGTGCATAAAGTTAAAGAAAAAGGAAGTCAAGGATAGCATTTCTCAGCTCACACTCCCCTGCGCTGTTGAAAGCTATAATTTTTAAGTCATGAAATCTGAGTCCTTTCAAAAGAAATGCTGTTGGGTTTGTGGGAAAATAGACACTTATCTTCTAAGAATTTAAATGTATGGATTTCATGAGTAAACCGGAGGAAGAGACCCTGTTATTTTATCAGGCTTGAGTTTCAGCCAAAAGTGGCTGGTAGATCCTTCAGAAATTATCCATTATCATCAGAGTATCCATTTGATAGTTTACCTTTCCAAAAAATCCACTGCTGGTTTCTTCCTTTCAAAGGAACACTAAGCTTTTTGACATGAAGCATTCTTTATATAGAAAACATCATTAGTGAATTCCTGGTGAGGAGCCATATGTCCCTACGTGGAATTTTCCATTTTATTCCCCATTTACTGGTAGGAAGTTCAGGTCTAATATTCTGAGGTACAACAATCCCTTTCATTAGCAGAGTAATGGACAGGCAGTTCAGGACTCTATGACGGTAGTTAACATCATACTTCTGTTCAGAAATTTATTTATGCCTCTATTTCCCCACGTGCAGAACAGGCAGATAATAAAGTTTAAAAAATAATTAGTTAATCACTAGCCCAAGCTTCTGAGCATGTTTTTCTCTTAAAAGTAAATGATAACACCCACCCCAGTCCTCAATCCACAGGTAACCACTGTTATCAGATGGGTGTGTACACCCCCAGAATTTGTCTATGCATTCATCTATAGAAATAAATATTATTTTCTATGTGTGCTTCTTGTACATAAAATACAATATATTAATGTAGTTCTATAACTTCTTTATATGTGCAGATCTTTTCATTTGTTCAAAAAATTTTAATGTTTTCATTGATTATTTGAGAGAGAGAAAGAAAGAGGGAGAGAGAAATATTGATGAGATAGGAACATCAATTGGCTGCCTCCTCACACCCCCTACTGGGGATCAAGCCCACAACCCTGGCATGTGCCCTGACGAGGAATCGAACCAGTCCGTGGGCTGATGAAGCTACACTGGCCAGACTCATCTCATTCTTTTAAACTGATGCATACAATTCCACAATGTAAATATATCCGAAATACCCGAAAATATTTAGCAACTCCTGTACTCACATTAAGTTGCTTCTAATATTTCACATTAGACAAATTACAGTTCAATACACACCCTGGTACAGGCCTCCTTGAGCAGTTGTGGAAAAGTCATTTTCTGGTATAGATCATTAAAAGAAAACTGCTATGTCACAGGAAATTAACATTTCAAAATGAACCGATTTTGTTAATTTGCCTTCGACAGTGACGGCCCCACTTTACATTCCCTCAAGCCATGTTTGTACAGTTCTTCCACTGTTCACTTGTCAACATCCTTATTCCTTGTGGTCCCTCTCAGACATCAACTGCTCCCTGAAATGTCACTGGATGTCCGGATAGGTTGTCATCACTCCCTCCTCAGCTTCACCTGAGCATTCTGTCACCTGTTCTTTAGGAACATCACCTTTTGGATTCTCCCTCTTCCTATAGGTTTGGGTACTGTCCTATACACTTCTACCTGATTGCAAGGTCTACAGGGCAGTGGGTATTTTAGTCAATGCCAGCTGGGAGCATGGTGCTTATTATACTAGGAACTCCAGAAATACCTAACTTTTGATTTTTGGAGGAATTTCATACCCAAATCTAGAATAATAATAACTTCTACATAACACTAAATCAAAAAGGTTTAAAGAATGCAAAGTGAGCATTAACTTGGAAGGCTTACAGTTGACCCAATCTCGAAGAATGGAAACCCAGAATTTTATTTTCTTTCTTACCTACTGGCTTTACGCCGTCTTCCTTGTTTGTTATAAAAGAGTTCAGAGAGTTTACTTAAAACTGCCACAGGAAAAGGTCTTCTACCAAATCGTGGGTATTTTTAATTACCTTGAGGCGCTGCCTGCAGAGTCTGACCTAGAAAAGGCTCACTTGAAGTGCACCCGGCAGATGTACAAGCTGTAAGAGTGAAGCTGTAGCTGGTATACGGCTGGAGACCTAGAAAGAGCAAACAAGCAATCAAGTTCATCTGGAGAGGATTATTTATTATCAACGAAGCACCAGAAGTGACATGCAGAGTTGCCGATACGGTATCCAAATTTTTTTTTTTTTTAAGAGCAGAAAACACCCTTTAAGGAAGATGGGAGCTTCATAAGCAGTTCAGTATTAATAGAAACTTCATTAATCACTGATGAAATAAGAAATTCTCAGCCTTCGAAGGGATTTATTCATGGAATCCAGCCATCCGCCTTTCTCTTGATTCCCCTGGACCACAGGCCGTTGGCGAGGCCGCGCTGCCCAGGTGGAAGGAGCCCTCTTTCTCTCAAGGAGCCCATCCCACACTTAGAGAGCTCCCGAGTTCTTGTTTTGCTTAAAAGTCCTTCCTTGCATTGTGGCGAACTCTTTCGATCACTTCCAGCCCTAGGGACATACCGAACAAATCTAATTTCTTTTCCACATGACAGTTCTTCAAATATTTGTGGACAGTTCTCAAATGCCCCCTGAGTCGCCTCTTCTCTGGGCTAACCATCCCAGCTTCTGCAATTGCTTCTTACATGAATAGAGGCGGAAAAAAAAAGAATGCTAGATTCAATGTTCTTTTTAGCCCCTAGCCATATTCAGCTAATATTGACACCAACCAACTCTCCTTTTTTAAGCTTTGTACTTCTTCACCATGAGATAGTTGACCATTTCACTTACTGCTGTAGTTTTTTTGGGGGAATGTTTGTTTTGTCTTTACACATAAAAAACACAATTTGATGAGGGGACAGTGCTTATTACTTTTTTTTTTGTATTTAGACCAATACAGCGCAGTAGCAGCTCAATAAGAAGATCCCAGGGAGGAAAAAAATGAGAATCCATTTGCAACACAAGTTCCATGTTGTTAGACTTTACCACTTCCTGGCTGGTGACCTTGGAAAGTCATTTGGCTTTTCTTTACCTTGATCTACTGACCTGTAAAATAGGAAATCTACCTGGTAGCATGTAGCTCCTAAGACTGTTGAGAAGGTGAAATGGGCTACTTCAACAACACTTTATTTTGGCAGAAGCAGCCTTAAGACGCAGAAGCATTCAACAAGAAGTATAGTTAGGCTACTCTTTCCTGTTTTGATTCTTGGAAAAATTCAAACGTTGCCAAAACTTAATTTTTTTAAATAGACTTAGTTTGCATGTCAAATAATTGGGCTTAGTTATAACAGGCATCAGATGATCACTACTTTCACATGAACTTTGAACTACATTTTCACATATGTGTCCTTCCTCCAGAGACATCTATGTGTCACTCTAACTTCACACAAATTTGTTCAAAAATGCTACATGTTTAACGATTTTGACCCTCTACACCCAACACTTTTTATCAAATTACTATCTTCCTTCCTAGCCTTCAACATTACCTGTTATTTTGTTATATGTCTGTTTATTTGGTGTTCGTCAGCCCCTCTATAAGCTCTGAAAGAACAAGGACACTGGTTTACCCACCACTGCACCCTCTGAAGAGTGGCCAGCACAATGCAGGCACTCGCTACATGAAAGAAACCACTGAGTAACTGGTTCGCCGAGGATCAGAGCAGTGGTCTGGGTTCTCTGCTAAAGCAAGGACGTGCCGTAGCTGGAGCTGCTCCAGGAATCAGCATCAACGCCCTTCGTGTTTCCTTATCAGTTTAATGAAAAGATGCAGATACTTGTCTGACTGCAATCTTCCATCTGGTTGTGATGGAGGATTTGGACAATTCTGATATTTAGCTGATTTGCGGACGAGGAATGTGATGAAAGATCCAAGTTGCACCCAAGCCATGATGTTTGATAAAAGCTGATGGGAAAATGCGAACGATGATAAAACACAGAGCTCAAGAAAGAAACGGAAGGAAACATCCAAGAAGGAAGGTCAGAGACTGCAGGGGCAAAAGCTGAGTTTGCCTGATGCTGTCCCCCAGGTACAGCCTTCACTGAAAAAGGGGGGTTTTGACCCTTGTAACACCGTTTCATCTGAATAGCTTACTCCTCACTTAGAAGGGAAGCAGTTTGAGAGTAGGGATGGTATGTTGAGGTTTTTAAAAGTAATTTTTTCCTAACCGTGCCTATTGTAAATGTTCATTGTTTGTGAAATACTATTTAAAGAAGACAAGCATACAAAAGTGCTCCACAACGACGTTTGGGCTATGAGGGCATGATAGTGTAGACTTGCTTATAGGGGCTCCAGGCCAATGGGAGAGAAGGGGATATCTGAATCTGTAACTCCCCCCATTCCATTCTTAGGCCCTGCATTTTTCATATTGCTAGAGGACCAGATGACTAACGGGCTTGATTCAGATACTCCATAAGGAAAGTATCTGCTGCCATCAGACGTAGAAGATTTCCACGAATTAGACGGTCTTTTCTATGGGTGCCTCTGTACAACTCAATAAAATCAACACATTTCAACGGGAATTTGCTGTCATTTTTAGTAAGTCTCTATTGGTAGCCCTTAAAATGAGATATGTATGAAGTATCGGCAACAGGCAATGAAAAGGGCACACCGACTGAGAGGTACTCATGAATTGATCGGGATGGGAAGACGGAAATAAAGAGAGATCTCCAAGGAACCCCTCGGACTGTAACTTAATCCCGAAGTCGAAGAGAAGGAGAAAAGAAAACATCACTCAAGCGCTCAGCACTGAATCCAGAGAGTAGGAAACGGCCGTTGAAGAGAAAGGCAAATGCATGGAGAAGAGCCAGGCATTTAACATTTCAGCACAGTGAGGATTACTGTGTCTGCAAATTACACGAATTTCCCCACAGGGAACCATGTGCTTTATTTTTAAAGGAAAGAGGCATAAAATAGCCAAGCTCATTACAAGTACACTTCCAAGTAATGTTACCTTTAAGAGTAAATGTGTGTTAAAAACGGGATACAGACCAATTTGAGAGAAGGTGATATCTCTCAAATATCACAAAAAAGTCTGCCTATGGATCATAAAGATATGATTTGGGAAACAAAACCCAGGCCTGTGGAAGTTACGTTTGACATACTCTATAAGGAACAGCTTGTTTCTAATGTTTAATCTCCAGATAAACTGCCAGGAAAAGGCATTTTGTCTGTTATAATTTTGGATAGCCAGCGCTACTTCAAAGCATGCATCCAGGTATGCTGCGGTGACAGCTGTCACATTCTAAAGAATGACCAAATAGCCCCAAAGACTATGAAATGCCACAAGTGCCTCTATCAACTTGGTTACTGATTAATTCACGTGCTGAGAGGCCTGGGTGGCTCCAAAAAGTTTTTGTCGGGTGGTCATCAGTGTTGTACACCTTGTGGATAAATGACCTGCCTTCGCACCTCCTGGTTTATGGGTCAACGCTCAAACACTGAGCAACACCAGCCATGCCTATCTTTACATTTTTATTAATTTCTGAGAGGAAGGGAGAAGGAGAGAGAGAGAGAGAGAGAGAGAGAGAGAGAGAGAGAGAAACATCAATGATGAGAAAGAACTGGAAACGTTACCTCCTAGTTCATAGGTCGATGCTCAACCACTGAGCCACGCCAGCTGGGCTTGAAATGCTTAATGATTTTTAAACAAGGGACCCCTCATTTCGTGATGCCCTGGGCCTTGCATATTACGAGGCCCAACCTGCCTGAGATTTAGATGTGTTTGATGGTCTCACTTTCATATCTAATAAAGATGAAACACAAGCATTCAGATACCAGTTGGCTACTCAACATGTATTCCCTCAACAAAGATTCTGAACACTTCCTGTGTGTTAAGTGGTGTGACAGGTACCCATCCTGGCCAGGTGAGACAAGGGCAGACGGGAAGCTATCGTCTCTCTCCTTCAGCAGCTTTACCTACTCGCTGAGGAGCAGAAACCAGAAAAAGGATATGGCAACGAAGTCCAACAAAGGCGATGACAACAGAATGTAAACACTATGGAAGCATACAGACTTATCCACATGTAAAATCCCACTGTACAGAATGTCCCTATTTTGTGATACGGATGGTCAAACTATGTTCTCTTTCCCCCCAAAGCGATGTGCAGGAAATCTGTCTGTCCGGGCAGAGGTCCTACTCTGCTCTAAGTAGCGCTGTGCATGCTCTTTCAGCACAGGGAGCTCTCATGAACTTCCCAGAGGATGCGGGCGGAAGGCCTCTCCTTGCTAACTTAGTGCTGGCGTGTCTTCCCCTTTAAGTGAAATGCAACGCGGAGCAACTTTTAATGAACTTTTTAAAGAAAACATTTCCCATGGAGTTAAGAGACACATAAGCCCTTATCCTGTCTGCCGCTAAAGAGGACATGATTAATTCATTTTGTCCTCCGTGGCCCTAATTATTTCGTTAATCCCCTTCCCCTGCACCCACCCCATGCTGACGTGAGGGCCCCCGTCTAAAGTGTAGGTAACCCAGAATAGAACAATGCCGATGCTGACATCCCGATCGCTCAGTGCGGGCCGGGCCGGCGGCCGCGTTTGGTAACCGGGGATATGAAGAGGCCGGTTATTGACAAGCTGCCATGTGCTGTTTGCATTAGCGAATATGAGAAGATGATGGCGCTGCTCCCTCGTCCCCCTGGAATCCAGCTCAGTGAGATAGCAGAAAACGCGCCCGTTTACTTAGAGCATTGATAACACCTCTAAATAATTAACTGAGGACTTCCTGTCTTCAATTACTTAATGCTTTTTTTAACATCTTGAGAGGATTATAAGCAATTTATGGATCGCGCGTGAGGAGTGCATTCGCCGCTATTCCCACAAAGCATTTAAGGGATCATGTTTCCAAAGCTTGGTGGTAATTAAAAATAAGGACGGAGACCATGGGGCTGGGGCATGGTGCTCGCTCCCCTGCTGTTGCTTCACAAGACCTAGATTTCAGGCTCCGGGATGACTACAGGTATAACTTCATTAGTGTGGCACTGCTACCCGGGGAATGCTGAGGCTTGGGAAATGATGAGAAAATGAAAGCATTCATCCCAGGGGGTCCGGGCAGCTCTTCGTCAAACCTTTGAGATGAACTGAGAAATACGCTTGCTTATTTGAGTTCATCCGTGACCTCAATAAAACAGTCACTCATATAAAACACATCTGTGTTCAAAGTGGTTGGTCCGCTGTCCCTGGTGCTGAATTTTGCCTGGCAGATCAAATGCATTCGCAGTCCATAGATCTTGGGGTTTAGGTCATCTAATGCCTACCTAGCACCATTCCTGTCCCCCAGGGCTACCCCCGGGTGGCTGTGAACTTGGTCAGGTTTTGCTGAATGAGGTTTATTTGCTCTTTCAACAGAGAACTCTCTCTTTAGGGCTGTGTCCCCCAAGTGACGTGTTCTTTGATTTGATCTAAAACAGCACAAATGGACCAAATGGAAGACCTGGTGGATGAAGCTCTCCTAAAGCTTATGTTCCAGCAGGAAGAGACATAAAAAGACAAAGAGAAAACCAACGAAAATATCAGGCAGGGATAAGTCGATGACAAAAATGAAACGCAGGTGATGTGGTGGTGTGTTAGGGAAGCCACAGCTAGACTGGGGACCTCAGAAAAGCCTTCTCTCCTACAGAAGTGACATTCAAGCTCCAACATGTTCATTATTATTATAATCACTCCCAGTAATTATCTAACATGATACTGTTATACTGTGCTGTTATTATACTATCAAAGCTAATTATAAACTGTTACAATAAACAATAAAAATAATGCACTTATTAATTGAAGTTAATAATAACAAGTTGTCACAACCAGACAACTGTCAACTCTTCTGTGTATTAATTACCGACTCGGTAGATAAATGTTGGCCTCTTGCTGATTTCCCCTCCTCCCTTGCACTTTCAAGACTTTCTTGGCTACCTTCGTCCCATTACCTGTGAGTGTATCCTTGGGGAATGAAAATGCATCTTTCTGTTTGTCTGGGGGGAATAAAAAGTGAATTCTGATGCAAAACCCCTACACATAATGCACATCAAAGCCAAAGAGAAATCATTTCTGAAGTGATCTGCTGTTGTGGCTTATTGCTGCCAGTGTGGCTCCTTCTATTAGTGTGGGTAAGCGGGGTCTGACCATATGTCAAGAGAACACGTCCTTTCGGAGTGACCTCATCTGTCACACACACACACCCCTGGGATGCTCGGCCCCCCCGACCACAAGGACAGACGCTTCCGGTAGGTTTTACCTGTGACCGTATGTTCCCTCCTGTCGGTGGTCTCCGTGTGGATGAGCCCCTTCCCAACCTGCCGGAGCTGGTACTCCGTAATGACGCCATTTGGTTTCTCGGGGGCATCCCAGCTCAAGCGCAGGGCGTCGGCCCGGGGGGCTGTGATCCTCGGTGGCAGGACGCTCTGCGGGGCTCCTTGGGTAGTAGTGACAACAACCTGGAACACGGAGTCAAACAGCCATTTATCACAGGTGTCCACTAGGTATTCCCACCCATGAGAGTGTCCCTTTTATTTTAAATATACATATTTTTTTATTGATTTCAGAGAGAAAGGGAGGAGAGAGAGATGAAAGAGCAATGATGAGAGAGAATCATTGATCGGCTGCCTCCTGCACACCCCACACCAGGGATGGAGCCCACAACCCGGGCATGTGCCCTGACCGGGAATTGAACCGTGACCTCCTGGTTCATAGGTCAACACTCAACCACTGAGCCACACCGGCTGGGCTGTTTTAAAATGTTGTCGCCTGGCCTGGCACACCATGAGTAGGGGCTTGGAGAAGGGCACCCTCTTTCTTTGATTCCTTCCCTTCTATTCCATCGAAACAATAAAATCCGACCTTGAACACATTCCATAAGTCTCAGGCTACCATTTATCACAACCAGGCTCAACAGCCATTCTGACGGCAGAGAGCAGCCCTCCGTTTAAACAAGTGAGACCTGGCTGGCAGACTGTCAGCCTGGAGAACTCTTGATAACTCTCTCCCATATGGCCCAGGAGTGTCTCTGCATTTTAACAGCCTGATTTTGTACATGTTAAGCACCGGTAAACATGGAGCCAAAAGCCACATCTGAACGCGCTTGCACATGGCATGCTTTGAACAGTACACATGGGCAGACCTTTGTCTTCCGAGCTTCCTGTGATCCCGGGATGACACCACAGTGTCTGCCCCAATGTTCTAGGAAGGGACCAAGTGAGAAGAAAAAGAACAAATCAGCCCGTTACCTGTGCAACGTTGTCGAAATATGACTTGGGGAGAAAAGGGGCTGCATATGTGTTTTGTTTTTCACAGAATTCACTCTGTTTTACCTTTTAACCATTTTTGGGGAGGGGGTGGGGCAGTGGTAAGCATGAGCTGTGCCTGTGCAGACGGCACGGATTTTGCTTGGAATGCTCAGGCCCTAGTTTTTGATTGGGACGATCAGCTGCCATCTGCCCCAGGGGTGACAGGTTTCGGGGAGGGTCTGTGGACTGTAAAGCTGAACCCAGATTGGCTGAATGTTTGACTTGGGCAGTTCTCGTGCAGGGTCTGAGGAGGCTGTTCCTCTAAAGGTTGAATGACATGTAAGGACCAGAGCTGCCGTGTGTGTGTCTGTTTTCTCCTGGGCGTCCTCTGTGATTATGGCTCTTTATTTTCCCCTGGAGGGTTTCTCTCTCCCAGTCCCTGGGTGGGGTTTTCTGCTTTCATTTCACAGCATTCCCCAGTGCTCATCACCGGTGGTCTTCTGCTTGGACCACAGCCAAACACTCCTTGCTTCAATCTCCCTCATACATCTTTCACTCCTTGCTTCAATCTCCCTCATACATCTTTCTAGTAAACTCCAGTCACACATATATATATATATATTTCAGAGAGGAAGGGAGAGGGAGAGAGAGGTGAGAGGAACATCAATGATGACAGACTATCATTGATTGGCTGCCTCCTACATGCCCCCTGCTGGAGATCAAGCCTGCAATCAGGGAATGTGCCCTGACCAGGAACTGAACCGTGACCTCCTGGTTCATTAGTCAATGCTCAACCATTGAGCCATCCCACTCCCTTCTTAATCCTGCTTCTTACTCGTTATTTTCGCATGAAGTACCAAATAATATTTTCTCCCACCACTCTGCTGTTGGCTCCTTCTCTTAAATACGTATTTAAAAACTAGCCAAATTTTAATCTTAACGTTTAACTTCTCCCTCTTTTGATGTTTTCTTTGCTTGCACGATGGCACTGTGACCCACACACTACTCCAGCCAGATACCTTGAAAGTACCCAGGACTCACTGCGTTTATTCCTCCGCATACAGTTGGCCACTAAGTCCCGTCTGTCTTATCCTCTGATACCTGCTGTATCTTTCTGATAGTCGCCATTCTGACCCCTGCTGCCTGAGTTCAGGGCTTCATTATTTCTTGGAAAGGTTGTTGCAGAAACCTTACAAACATTTTATTTTCTATGCTAGGCTTCTTTTGCTCTTTTTTCTTTATTTTTTATTTTCCAAGAGCTTTTAAAAATTCTATTTAAATAGAAACCCCTTTAAACTGAATATTGGTTTGGGAATTATCATGGATTTACAGAAGAACATCTAAAAATAGTTAGTGGGTCTGGCCAGCATGGCTCAGTGGTTGAGTGTTAATCTATGAACCAGGAGGTCACGGTTCGATTCCCAGTTGGGGAACATGCCCGGGTTGTGGGTTCAGTCCCCAGTGTGGGGTGTACAGGAGGCAACCTATCAATGATTCTCTCTCATCATTGATGTTTCTCTCTCTCTCTCTCCCTCTCTCCCTTCCTCTCTGAAATCAATAAAATATATTAAAAATAAATAAAAAGAGTTGGTGGAAGAAAAGTGTGATAAAAAGGATATATGGATTCAAGTATTCTTATTTATTTATGAAACACCGATATTTGAATAAATCTTTTTTCCATTGATCTCTAATTTGAGAGGCATAAGTATTAGTACTCAATTGAAATGCCAGCTGGACACCCTCAACCCGACACCGAGAGAAACACTGAACTCTATCACTGGGCAAATCCCTCTTGACCTAGACATCAGATAGTCTTCCCAGGGGATAACTTCGCCCAGAGGTGAGCAAACTCCCCTTACCTCGCCGCTGGGGGCACAGCCCGCAACCGTGCAAGCTTTCAGCTGGTATGAATACTCCTGAAAAGGCTCAATTCCCGTTGTATCAGAGAAGGTCAAGGACCTCCCCCGAAAATATTCCACTCCATTTCGGAGAAGAATGTAGTGAATGATATGACCTAAAGGAGACAGAGAAATGCTTGCATTTGAGCACCATAACCTTGTAACCATTTGCAAACAATGTACATGTCTTAGAGTTTGGAACAAATGGGATGCTGTGGCATTCTGTATTTAATTTCCATTTGCTATCACATTGCTATGTGCAAGGCGTTCTTAATTATACGCACTCTTAGGGAGGAGATGGATTCTTGACACAGCTAATCAGAGTCATTTATGCTTATTTCCCCGCACTAGCAAACAAATTTACTTTCAATATTAAAACTATTTTGCCTTCCCGTAACCTGCTTCATTTGTCAGAGCAACCCAGGTAAAGGCTGGGACTCAAGAAAAAAAAATTGGGGGCTCACAATGGGTGCGGGCTGTTTCACAAAAAGAATGACTAGTTGGCACAAACCTCAAGACCACTTGATCAGGAAATACTTTTTAGGGGTTAGAGGCATGCCAATTACATGTAGATTACACCCATTTCAATGCGCTCATGGATTTATGGAACTACGGTATTTCCACCTTAAAAGCAGCTTAGTACCATTCGGTTGTATGGGCTTCTTCCAGGTTAGGAGTATTCCATCTTCAGGACGGTCCGTTCTGAACCACTGAGGGGGACTCACTCCCTGAGGCACGTCTTCTTTCGTGCTGGCTCTAACAGCTTCGCTGAATGCTCGTCCGTAGCCATTCCAAGCCGAGATCCTATACTCGTATGTCGTATAGGGCTCCACGTTCGCATCTAGAGAGATAGACATTGAACGGTAGAATTTAAAAAAAATTTAGTTTGCCATCATACTGCAAATGAATAGCAAAACCTTTAAACATTTATTTTAAAGGCTTAATGCTCTAATCCTCTCCCTGAGAATAAAACTCTAGTGTCTTGATTCTATGAATCGTAAAAAAATATCTTCCATGTTTCATGGATGCAGAGATATGGAATGGCACAGAACAGAAATCACCTTTTCTGACCAGAGGAATGTGAGCACATTAAAGAAATGATCGAAAAGCCCTGGACTAATGTCCGTTGGATGTCGCTGCTTCGTAAGTTCATGCTCCCTCCACTCCTGCAGGCGGCGGGTTTGCCAACCTCTTTCATAGTTTCATCATTATAAATGTCACCAAGTCTTACAGTGTTACTATCACTCGATTAAATCATTCTATGAATTACAATGCAGCTGTTATGAGATGCGGGACTCGAAGCTAGCGTATCATGGTTAGTGAAGAAAAATGATTGTATCCTGGTCTCCTCTCCCACCAAACCCAAACTGAGACAGAGCCCAAGCCAACCACCTAATTCAAACCAGCCCCCTGCTCTAGCTCCACGTCTACACCAGGTTAATTTTCAGTCCATCCACATGGGCTGTTTGACCACATTCTTCTTACATCTTCAACAATTAACCCTGCCCTGCCTACCTTCTAGAATAAGAAAATGAAATACAATGAAATCATATGCGGGAACTTCATAAAAGGTCAATTGCCATCAAACATAAGGGATTATCTTCCATCCCCATTTTCTCTGGTATGATGGTGTCCACCCCTAGTTACCCGTGATGGGTCTGCAGATTTCCCTTCCATTCTGGCCAGAGACCACATTTCCCAGTGTTCTTTGCAGCTTGGTGCAGTCACATGACTGAGATCTCAACAAGGGAAGGGCATGGAAGTGATATGAGCTCCTTGTGCATCGCTTTCTAAAGAGGAAATCACTGCCTTCCATGGCTGTTCTTGTCCCCTGCTTATGGGTTAAAACTAGGAAATGGTATCTCAGGGTGTAACGTGTGGACAAGGGCAGCACCCCAAGCACCATGAGCCACGAAATGGAAGGAATCTGGATCCCTGACTAACGATGGGCGGAGATGCCCACGCCATCCACTTACTCACAGATGGTCACTGTGCTTCTGAATCTCTTTGCTACAGCAGATGAAGCTATCTCTTGATAACGGCTGTTATTTCCCACCCTTCAAGCCCACATCACCATTTCTAATTTCAGTTCCTTATTTTTTCTTCTACATTTCCTTCTTCTCTTTTTTACCCTTTCATCTCTTGCCCTTATTACTTTATTTTCCTGTGAGGTTCAGTCTTTTAGAGATGCTTCCAGCCCATAAAAGCATTCTTTATTACTTTACACAAAAGGAATCATTTGTTGAGATGTTGCTTTTCCTCAATAATCTCTTTCTCAGAGCTCTTTTTCCCTTTGTAAGAATTTCCACTTTTTTTTTTAACTTTGTATCTCAAGATCGTTTTGTATGTTATATGGGGTCAGTCTTCTAATAACAGAGGGTTTTGTTTGGGGGGATATAGATGTTCAATATTTACTCGTTAATTGCTTAACTGCCCCAGACATGTTTGTCTTCAATCACTTCAAGCTAACATAGTAATCCTTCAAAAATGCGTATCATACCGTGTCATTTAACATCTACACCTTGCTGCATAAAGGTGAACTGCTTACTTACTTCTTTGTTCCTTATTCTCTACAGGTTTACTTTAAAATAGCCTGCATCCTTGTTTAAAGTTAGACTTTAAAATATTTAAACTGCTAACTTTGAACAAATCCAGATTGTGCCTTTAAGGACCTTGTGACTCACTAGCCCATAGGGTAACGGGATGAACTGCCCTTAGATTGAGGAGGAAGATGATGTCAGAGTGAATCAATGTGCATGTCAGCAGCTTCTCACGACTCCTCGGGTGCCGTGGGCAGTGAATCCTCTGTTACCTGTGAAGGAGAACGTGTCTGCGCTTCCTGTGTGCACCAGCTCTTCCGCAGAGGAGCACGCTTCTGCCACAGGTGTCCTCTCCGTGGAGCTGCGAGACCCGCTGACCACTGTGCAAACATGGCTGGTGAAGTTGAAGTCACACCGGCCGCAATGTGCTGTGGCCGCCGCAGACGCTGGGCAGACAGTGCCGCACGCTTCGGGGGTGTCCTGGGCCAGGCGGTGGGGGTGGGGGAGAGGGGAGAGGACTTTACTATTTCATGTAGGCAGACATAGGGTCAAGTTCTACAACTTTAATGACATTTTCTTCCATCGAGTTCATGAATGAATCTCTCAAAATGAGTAAAAAAGAGAAGTGAAGGCCGTTTGTGTGCTAGAAAGAGCATTTGTGTTGAAGTGACACAGACTTGGATTCAAGATCCAGTTGGACAAGTCCCTAGCTCTGTGACCTTGAGCAAGTGACCCAGACTTTCCAAGCCTCAGCTTGTTCAGGGAGAAAATGGAAATTAAATGTAGCAGTTGTGTGACTCAAAGGGCGCCTGGGAATGCCTTACACTCAGTAGATCCACTATCATTCATAACAGTCGTCGGTATTTTATTATTGTTACTTTGACACTTTCCTAGTGGAGTTTTTGAGAAAATAAGAAATGTGATATTTAAGGATCTGCGCCTCCTATGCTGTTGGGAAAGTATGATCTGTAAGAAGTATCCCATCCAAGTGAAAATCTATGTAGTTCATGAACTGCCATTATACTTACTTACTAGAGCCCTGGTGCATGAAATTCGTGCACTGGAGGAGGGATCCCTCAGCCTGGCCTGCGCCCTCTAGCAATCTGGGAGCCCTTAGGGGATGTCCAACTGACAGCTTATATAGTTGGACATCCTTAGCACTGCCGTGGAGGTGGGAGAGGCTCCCGCTACCACTGATGCGCTCACCAGCCATGAACCTGGCTTCTGGCTGAGTGGTGCTCCCCTTGTGGGTGCACACTGACCACCAGGGGGCAGCTCCTGCATTGAGCGTCTGTCCCCTGGTGGTCAGTGTGCGTCATTGCGACTGGTCTTTTCCCGTTTGGTCGATTTGCCTATTAGCCTTTTATTATATAGGATACTTGTAAGCCTTGTCTCTGATGAATCACTAGATTTTGTAATATATTTTGATAAATACTAATATGTTTTAATCTCCAAAAAAATATTTCATCATTCCCAATTTTATAGGGATATAACAAGTCAATACAGGGTAGGGCAAAAGTAGGTTTACAGTTGTTTATAACTAAGTGAATTTGCTGGATCTGAGGTTTGGTGGGTGTGGGTTGAGGGGCTAGAAGGAAGCAGCCAGAATCCCGTGTTTCCCTCCATGAAACCTACGGGCATGAGATGGCACCACGCCAGGCCCTGGCCCGTCTGGGCACAGAGGTGTTCTAGTCTTGCCCTGACCGGAAGCTCTGGGTAAGGCTCCTAGAGAACAGCTAGCTCAGCATTATTAATTCCCTTAGAATTCGCTGCAATAACATCAATCACAGCGAGCTCATTGGGTATTAATATGGATGGAATGCGGGAATGAATAATGCACACAGCAGTTTCCACATTCCCATTCTAGAACAATAGCCATGAACAATGTATTTCTCTCTCCGTCCTCCAGCCCGCGTTTCCGAGAGGTGTTCTGCCCGTTACCGTCGTCCTGGGTCCGGTGGGAGCCTTGTCGGAGCAGACATATTCCAGGGGGTCATATCCAACTCCGTTGCAGCAGGCCTGGCTCCCCGGAATAAGCGCGGTCTCGCAGCATCTCACTGGCACCCGGCCGCTCTTCCTAACATGTGGCTGCGAGGCTCCGCTGGAGGCTGAGCAGCATCTGGTCTCTGCCACACTCACGTAATCCTGCCCGCAACAGGCCATGCCTGCAAGAGCAGAAGGTTAGAGATGAAGAGGAAGTTTAGTAAGGGGAGGATGCGGAGGGGGCTATGGAGTGTGGGATGAAACCGCCAGACCCTGGCAGTGGCTGAGAGGGTGCGGCCCTCCCCAGGGGATGTAAACTGCAGTGAACCGTCTTTCTCACCAAAAGCACTGGGTGCTCATTAAGTAAAGGACACACAGAGCAAGGGTTCCAGAGCACTCATCGGGGCCAACTTCTCCAAGCTCCGGAGAAGATCGGGTGTCTGCCCCTTTTCTGATGACCAAATGTTCTGGCAGAAGGAAGGGTACCGTGGCACCTCACTTCTCGAAGGTCTCCCATCCCGAATAAGTCACCCCGACAACCCTTTCCTGCTGAGGCCTGTGGGTTGGTTCACGTGCCTCCCAGGCGACAAACAAAGGAGAGAAGGAGTGAATCTGAGCCAGTTTACCACTGTGAACGTCACAGGATACTGTGCTGTGAATATTTTCGTGTTTTGGGTTTTTTTTTGCTTTTGTTGCTTCTTATAATTATTGTTAAATTTTCATTCCTTATTATACATTTCCTTTTCCTTTTGTTGTTTTCATGTACATTCCATGCCCTTTTTGTTTTTAAAGTGTTTGTTTATAAATCAAACAGTACAATAGACATGTACGGTATAGAAAAAATGTTAAAACGAAGTCATTTTAACATTATGGGGGTCTGGAACAGATTCATTCAATGTACATGATTTCTAATGCGAAATAATGATCTGGTTTGCCAAAAGCCTTCAGGAACGAATGAAGTTCGAGAAATGAGGTGCCACATACTTAAAATGGAGGGACACCGAGGACATCTCTAGAATTCCCAGGGGAGGAGAGGCCACCAGAGTGCTCTGGGGCAAGAGGCCAGACAGAGGGGAGAGGCAGCCACTGCGGAACTGGAAACTCGGCAGCGTGAGTCTCCTAAGCTGCTGCCTGGCTCTGTCTAGGGTCCAAGTATTTGCTTCTGGGGACTCCAGCCACAGAACCGTTCTTTCTTCATGACACAGATTTGCACCCACGGAGCATGCTCATCCATTAGGCGAGCCATTCGGCCAGTTTTTGGAACCATCACTGGACCTGGGTCAGAGGATGGAGGACACGTGTGCCTGCGAGACCAAACGGACTCCTCCCTCCCTCTCACCCAATCCAGTTTCACCAACTCTGTTCACCTCACTGAGATCAAACCATAGAAGAGATACGGCAGAAATGTAGACAAAAATAAAGCCTGAATAACCAAACTAGTCTAGAGTCAGATTAAGCTGGAAATAAAGGGGCCCATACTCCACGTTACAGTGCGATCATAGTACAGAGAGACATATATCCATTTATATAGTAGCAAAATGAGGGGATTTAGTTTAATTAGGGTTTTATTATTAGTCCCGACTGGTAACATAAAGAACCTCACCTTCAAAGTGCCATGGGTTCCTGCAGTGTTTAATCTGGCCTTGTACAAACACACATGCCATGAGAGATACTCCCAATAACAGACCAACGAGTCTTAAGAGGTTTTTTGTTATTGTTTCTTAATCGTTCAATCTAGACACTGGCTTGGCATGTGCCTTAAGAAAGATGCTTACCCACGCATAAGTTCAAAGAACTCTCCCACTGACCTTCAACTTTAAAAATATCTCCAATTACTTGCATTTGTATTCACAGTTAATGACATCCATTGAGCGTAACTGAGTTTTGACATGTTCTAATGTAACTGCTCAAAGTCGTGGGTTTAAAAGTTAACTGTTTTTCTCTGGGGCTTTGTTAATAATTTTGGTTGTTTTAACATTTCCAGGAAAAGTCCTCTCGAATATATACACACAGCAGGGCTATCACTGCAGTCTGAGTCTTGATTATGATGGATAAAATCACACACACACACACACACACACACACACACACACACCCCACAACTTCAGTTTTTATATTATTTGGATGTACCTCTGATGCCTTGAGATCAGGCATTTAAATGCCACCTTGGATTCTTTACTATTATTTTTTTCTCTGGCAGTTTTCTTAAAATACTTCATGTTTTCATTTTAAAGAGCCATCAAATTCTAAAAACTGGCCCCTCAGGGAGCAGAATAACCTGCCCCCTCCCCGCTTCCAGATCACTTTACGGTTCCCCCATGCTTTACGTAGAAAATCAAAATGCAGACGCTGACCCAGTTCCAAACTCCTAAGCAGTCAGCGGATCGCTCTGAGGGACTTTTGACAGGCCAACTAAAATCCCGCTAATGAACAGTTTTTATACCAAGAAGAGAGAGAGAGAGAGAGAGAGAGAGAGAGAGAGAGAGAGAGGCTTTCTTTCACCAAGAGTTTCATGTTAGTTTCCCTGAATTAAAATTTCCAGCCAAGATTTCACCCCCATAACAAGAAGTGACTCCCTTTCTAGTTCCTTCGGTAAACCATTACTTCTTTAATTATTATCAACCTTGTTCCAGGGTGATAAATTGCTAATTACTTAATACCCTAATCAGCGTTCATTCTTTGCACAGATAAACTGTGACAGAGCCATTAATTTAAATAGTAATTTCACTTAATGGCCAGAACGGCACACCAGATTTTTATGCAGCCTTTCCCGAAGCCGGCATCCATCACCGCGCTCTCCTGACATAAAGACGTCTGACGCGCACTAACTCACTTAGGGAGAGCAGATGTTCCAGAGCGGGCTCGGGAGAAAGTCCCAGGGTGCATCACGTCAGCATGAATGAGCTCGGGTTCCGAGTGGGACCATCTCCCAGAACTGCACTGCCATCGCTTTTGACACCCTACCTAACTGATCACAGGTGGCACTTGACCTTTGACCTTGGGCACACAGCACGCACCATTTTGAGTAACCCCAAAGAAAAACAAAACGAAGCTGTGGATCAGTGACTGGCTGATCTGTTTGTTTTTTATTCTAGAGGCTCTTCATTTAATTTGTACAAAGGTGGAGTGTCTCTTTGAGCGAGTTATTAAAATATTAGATGTTTATTTCTGAGATCAAAAAGCATATGTAGCGAACGAGTCTTTCCAAACTGCATAAGTATCCAATGGAGAGCTTCCACGGTACTGGCTACAACTGGTATTATAACTACTTCCAATATGTTATCAATTCTTATTCAATGGCAAGGGCTGAAAATGAAAACATGCATAAACAGATAGGCCTGATGAATTTCTAAATTCTTAAATCTGCATAACAGGTGCTCATTTTTCTAAAAAAAAAAAAAGACCAGCATTTATGTATCATGCTTTTGAGGTTAAATCAGTACCGTAGTTTTTAAAAAAATGAGTCTAGAACATGACAAATCATTGTGGGACTCTGGAATTAATCATGAGAACCACCTTTTAGCTAAGGGATACAGCTTAGGCCTAAAGAAATTAAAAAAAAAAAAAGTTCGTGATTAGTCCTTAGGACAAACGAAATTGGTGGCAGAGACTGAAAGAAAATAAACGCATGCTTGCCTTCACCAGTAGGTGGCGCTATGGCTACCACCACAACAATGAGAAGAAAGGGGTGGAGTAAAAATGCTCCCCAAATAGTGGCAACTTATTTTGTAGCATTTATACAGCACTATACTTTCAAAATATTCATTATGTCATGGAAATCCTCCTGTGAAATATTCTTTATTTTTTTTATTTTTAATACTCAACCAAGGATATGCTTTGATATTTTAGAGAGAAAGGAAAAGACAGAAAGAGAGAGAAACAATGATGTGAAAGACAAACATCTATCAGTTGCCTTCCATATGCTCCCTGACCAGGGATCGAACCTGCAGCCTTAGGTATGTGCCCTGACCAGGAACTGAATCGGCAACCTTTTGGCATAAAGGTCGATGCTCCAATCAATTGAGCCACCCAGGCAGGGGGAAATATTCTTCCAATACACTCTTCCAGGATGGAGTTCTGTGCTGCACATCCCTTTTTAGCAAAGTTCCCAAGATTAGTCCATCTTATGTAACTAATACTGGTGCCATTAATTCTACTCAGGTCTGAGTCTAGGGCAGCCATGGGCAAACTACGGCCCTCGGGCCGGATCCGGCCCGTTTGAAATGAATAAAACTAAAAAAAAAAAAGACCGTACCCTTTTATGTAATGATGTTTACTTTGAATTTATATTAGTTCCCACAAACACTCCATCCATGCTTTTGTTCCGGCCCTCCGGTCCAGTTTAAGAACCCATTGTGGCCCTCGAGTCAAAAAGTTTGCCCACGGCTGGTCTAGGGCATGAAAACTCAGTGTTCTTTTCCCCGACAACAGCCTCAGAGTTTCCCAAGAAAAGCTGCAGGGACATTTATAATAGAAACAAGGCAACAGGATCCAAACGTCTTTCATGATCAGTTTCCCATGACGAACAGAAAAACCTGTCTTGTGTTTTTTTTAATGTATTTTTATTGATTTCAGAGAAGAAGGGAGAGGGAGAGAGAGATAGAAACATCAATGATGAGAGAGAATCACTGATCGGATGCCTCCTGCACGCCCCCCACTGGAGATCAAGCCTGCAGCCCAGGCATGTGCCCTGACCAGGAATCCAACCATGGCCTCCTGGTTCACAGGTCGATGCTCAACCACTGAGCCACGCCGACCGTGGCTCATTTACTCCAATTTCAAATATGAAACTCATCTCCAAACCCTCTCCTCCTTTGAATAACAGAAGGGCTTTCATTCTCCTCTTTTAACACGAAAGGATATAATCAAGTTCAACCCAAGATTAATGGCAGAAATGATAAAATCGTAGAAGCAAACACTAAGAATAAAGAGAGTCATAAAGAGGCTTAAAATACGGTCAAGGAAAATGGTTAAGAATACATATCTGCCGAAATGACAGGCACGGCTTCCATCCCAAGACGCCTGCCTGAGACTCCTACGCCGCCCGCCCGCCCGGAGAGAGCACTAAAAGCATAAACGCTGCCCCAGCACTTCTGTTCCGACAGCATCTGTTAATTCTCTCCATTTATAAAATACATATTGACAAAGACAACTGAACTGGGACCGGGGAGATTTGATTTGGTGTGAGAAAGTCAATTCAATGTGATTTTGTTAAAGGGCTCCTGCAGGCGAATAAAAGAGTTTAAGTAATAAAGTACATAAAGAGACGTTTTACGAGCCAGCCCGGTCTCGTGGCAGGCACACAAGGCCGGGCAGGGAGAGGGGCCGGGCCTGGGAACGAAATCGTGAAATCCAGAGCCTAGTGCGGCAGGTATGGGGGCTGCTACGTGGAGGGGAAATAAAGAGAGAGCCATATGGATGCCCTGGAAAGTCATTAAGGCCACAGTCATCAGGGGCGACAGGAGGAGAGGCAGCAGAGAGCGCGAAAACGACAGGGGAAACGTGTCTATTTCCAGTGGAACCTGCAGGAAGGTCAAGAGAAGAGGGATTTTTTTTTTCCTCTTTAAAAATATCATCCCTTCGGTCTACCGTGATGACCAGAAATGAAGACTGTCATGAGGAACTGCAGCACGACCTGGATTCACAGGAGGTGGGGAAGGTCACAATTTGCTTACAAAATATCTGACCAGCACAGTGTCACAGGGAAGCAAGCGGAGAAGTGATTCTGAAATTTGGGCTCACGAATGGGCTTAAAGGGCATATGAAATTGCAGGTACATTTTGTGGGCTCCATCCCCAGTGGGGGCCTTGCAGGAGGCAGCCGATCAACGATTCTCTCTCATCATGGATATTTCTCTCTCGCTCCCTCTCCCTTCCTCTCTGAAATCAATGAAATATATATTTTTAAAGAAAAGAAAAGAAAAAAAGTGCTTCTGCTTTCTCACCTGTAACATGGAGATAATAACAGTACCTACCTCCTAGGCTTGCCGTGAGGATTAAAGATGCTCATGTATATGAAGCTCACAGAACCCAGCTCGGGGAATAACGAACATGGGATGTGGTTTGCTTGTGGCTGTATTTTGTCTCTCACTGTTTCTGCTTCTCATTTGCTCCATTACTGAAAGGCAGGCGAGGCCCCTCACCTGGAAGGCGGCTGTACGCCACGCCCCCGTCTGCTCCCCCGCAGCACTGGGCCTCTCTGCTGACCAGCTGTCCCCCGCAGCACTGCTGGCCATGGCCGTCCCGCAGCCTCCCCGCGCAGCACACCTGCACGCCCGCCGTGGAGTAGGGCATCCGGCCGCAGCAGGCGTCACCCAGGCCCACGGCGACCCGGTGGTGCTGGGCATCTGGACAGCACACCTCACCTGCCAGTGGAGGGCAAGAACCAGCATCGCGTGAGATAAGAACATCTGCTCTGACACAACGAAACTGTAGCGCAGTCATCCTGCAGATGCCGACTGGCTGAGAGAATTGCTAGAAAGAACACTGACGTTTTGGAGTTGCAACTTCTCAGTGCAACTCCAACATGCTTGCATTAAAGACATAGGAATACCTGTATCTGCTCACCCACACGCATGTCAGCTTAGAGGTTATCTAGTTCCTCTGACCCCTCACAAATGAGCACTTCAGACTTGGTGATGTGGATTCAGGGACAGCACAGAAAAAGTTTGTCTACAAATACTTTCCTGTGTAGTGTAATTTTTTGGAATGTGGGTAGAGTCAGAAATTAACTCTCGATATATTTGTAACAGCTATGATTATAATTTCACACTGTGCCGGGAGCCGGTCCATCCTTGCTGTTTCAAGGGACCTGGCATATATGGCATACTGTTCTTAATATGTTTGCTTACCTTCTTGGCGCTATGTGTTTTAACCGAGGTCACCTCTCTGAGAAAGGTTGTTTCCCCAGGTGGGGATTTTTCCCTGAGGTTAGGGAGGGGATACAACCCCTTAATTAAGTGCCAGGAGAGTAGTTAAGCTACATAATCTTTACTCCCTGGAATGGAGATAAGAAACGCCCTAAACCTTTGTAATAGAAATTGACAGGATTAAAATCGGCTGGTGGAAATACGGATGTAACAAGACAATAATCATCAGACCCTCATCAGATCCTCGTCAGATCCTAACCAGAACCTAGCCAGAGAACATGGCAAAAGATCCTGGACAGAACCTGGCTACAGAACTTCACTGGAGAACCTAGACAGAACATGGCAAAAGAACCTGGTGACTGAACCTGGCTGGAGAACCTGGAGAACCTGGCTGGAGAATCTAGCGAGAGAAGATGGCTACAGAATCTGGCGGGAGAACCTTGCTATGCTGATCAACTGAACACAGCCTCCATGTCATTCCTTCTTCACCGACTCTGTCCACACCTTTGGGGATCCCTGGACCCGTTGGGGTTGGACCCCAACAACACTGTATTTATTTAACCAAACAAAAACCTTCCAATGGGAAGGTTGATCAAATGAGAGGAGGTAAAAATACTATATTTAAACCAGCACACTAGTATTTTGGGAGCAGTGGCAGACATGGAATTTCACTACTGTAGTTATAGCCACATTCCCCTTTACATGATGTTCTGGGAGACTTGAGGTAAAAACCTTCTTTTTCCTGGTATCTTGAAATCAAAGAGTTCAAAATACATTACTTTTCCCTAAGGATACCTTAGAGAGGACTAAGAGCAACTTGGTGGATTTAAAATTCAAACTTCACCTTTCGTTTCTATCTCATGACCCCACTCTGGGTTGACCTCCCTCCTGTCCCCTGAGTCCTGATTTCCTCCCCTCCTTTGTCTTATTCCTTTCCTCCTTCCTGTATCTCTAGCAGACCCTCTCCCCTCTCCTCCACTGCCCCTTCTCAAACACACCTTTCTCCTTGGACAGTATTCCTTCCTATTTTATAAGGGATGTGAGTCTGATGACCAACCTGGCAGGTCTTATTAAACCATGGTCCAGCCAAGACTTACACCATCTGGCTAATGACTTGCCAAACCTTTTTAAGTTGGGGTTGCTTTAGAAATCTATAGACCTGAACTCCCTGATATGTATCAATTAGTTCATCTTTTTGTGAGGTCAAGAAATGCTAAGACTTGGTTAGTAACAGCAAGGCAAATCACCTACTAAAAGGATATAAAAACGTGGGACACTCTTTCACTATGGATAGATATATAGAGTACAACAGGAGGGCGAGGACTCTACCCTATCCCATCCTCCCCTGGGGTTCTCTGGAAATGCTTATTCCAGGGGTACCCCAAGAACCCCACTCGCACTCGCAATGGAAACCCACGCATTTCTCCGATAACACTACTAGAGGCCAGTGAGGAAGAAATGGAGAGTACAGTCACTGTATCTCATATTCCTCTGCATAAAAGGATTCTTCACTTTGGTCTGAAATATAGTTGCCATATTTCTTAGATCCTACAGCTCGGGAACAGAGGGCCCCTTGTTGGCGGACTTCCTTTAACACAATGTGTCACGTGGTGCAGGGGCAGCACCACTTAATTAAACTGCACTTAGGAGAAGGGTGGGCTCGGAGGAAACACAGCAGACATGTCTATATTGGGGAAAACCAACAATTTTTTAAAAAACCCACTTTTGAGTAGAACAAATAATTGGTTTGGATAGTTTAGCCATATTTCCCCGAATCCCTCAGAATCTCATTGCGTTACTGACAGAAGAATAAAAGATGTGGATTACATCAATGAGAAGTAAAACTGATTTTTTCCTCTCAGAAAAGGCCTATTAGACCTAAGATTCAAAGATCAGTCACCTTCTCATTAACCTCTCAAAAACGAATCTATTCTACCACTGGCTTGAAAATGCTTTCTCTCTAAAAGCTACCCCGTGGTCTCAACTGTTAATTGTTAGTCTTATCAAAGAATGACCCGCATTAACATTTAGCTTGAGGTCATTAGCATATTTATAAAAAAGAGGGGGGAGTCATGAGCATTCTTTTCTCTGTTGCTCTTTGTTGTGGGTGCTATGAAGGAAAGTTGTGAGAAAAAAATAAACTAAGTATTATTAACCAATACTTCAGACTCCTCTATAAATATCAAACTCATCTATACGTATCGGAATGCATATACCCATCTCAGCCTTGAACAGGCAGACAACTGATTAGGTTTTAATTGCATTTCCATACAAGATAGTTAGGGGGTTAGTGTTCTTTCTTACTTGATGTAAACAGTGTTAAACTGATAACGAAGACCAGTGGCTGAGCAGAGGTCACAATATAATCTCTTCGTTTAGTTACACTGAGATTCATGACTGGAGCAAAACACTCTCATGTTCCCATAGGATTGTATGTATTTTTTCTCTTGACATCATGGAATAGACATTCTAATGCTATGAAAAAGGGACAATTTAAAAGGATGTGGGCCTTGTTCAACATCTGGTAGATGCCCAGATGCTTGAGGTCTGAGTGAGCCTGTGTCAATATCTAGATCATGGAGGTTTTAAAAGATCTTGTTTTAAAAATTAAAAAGTTTCATATAATATTATTAATCTTTGGGCTTCCAGGATTTATTCCATTCTTAGGAAAAATATGTCAAATTTTATTTGGAAACAGAACAAACCTAGACTATTGTCTTAGCTCGAAATCTGCCTCTTTGTGTTAGAAATGAGAAGTCTCCTCCATGTGCGTGGCTGTGGTAGATGCAGCCAAGCATTTTTTCATCCATTTTAAGGAATAGAGGATATTTTTCAGAGTTTGAACAGTTAATAGCAAATAAAAGCATACATTTTAATGCTACTTAGAAATGAAAACACTACCATGTAGTTTTATGCTACACTTAGACCAAAGCCTATTATGGTCTTTTAGTTTGAAGACTGGGACAACAGAAAATTTCTCTCTCAACTATGTAATTACAATTTTAAGGACATTTTTTTTTCAGGGGAGGGGAGATAGGAACTACAGTTGAAAACTCCTTCAGTGTAATGTACCCCAAAGCCTTTGGCAGTGTTGGACTAGATGCTCATACTGTGGTTTGCAGTATACGGAAGCTGACACTGAAATCTACACAATTCTATTCCCATCACATCCTGTTTTCTTACTTGGAAAATCTAGTTAAGTTATTTAATTATGAAAGTACTTTTTTTGGTGAGAATCAGAATAACAGGCCTGCTTCAAAGACAGGTTTTTCTATAAACTTTAAGGGACAGTTATGAAGAACAGAGGACTTCAACCTTAAATGAACTTACATCGTATTTGATTATTTCACCTTCCCTTTTTACTCCAGTGTTTCACAAAGAGATACGAAGTGAGATAATGTTTCATTTTACACAACTTAGATCAGTGATGGCGAACCTTTTGAGCTCGGCGTGTCACCATTTTGAAAAACCCTAACTTAACTCTGGTGCCGTGTCACATACAGAAATTTTTTGATATTTGCAACCATAGTAAAACAAAGATTTATCTTTTTGATATTTATTTTATATGTTTAAATGCCATTTAACAAAGAAAAATCAACCAAAAAAAATGAGTTCTCGTGTTACCTCTGACACGCGTGTCATAGGTTCGCCATCACTGCCTTAGATGGATATATGTCCACCAAACACAAGGGACCCTGAACAACATCTAATGAACTAGATAACTGGCATACATTTTATGTTAAACTAAATGTTTCAGAGCACTCAGGATTAATTGGGCATCCAAACACGTACCTTTCTTTTCTTTCTCCCATATCTATTTCTGGGCTTTTAAAGAAGACACAAGCATTAAAGTTAGGTGGTAGGGAAACAAAAAGTTGTTCTCAATGGCTTTTCCAGGATAAAAAAGGAACCGACAATAGCAGTAATAAGATTTTTAGATATACTGGAAAAGTCATTTAAAAAGCTATGTTGCCCGGCCAGCATGGCTCAGTGAACCAGGTTGAGCATCGACCTATGAACCAGGAGGTCATTGTTTAACTCCAGGTCAGGGCACATGCCCGGCTTGCGGGCTCCATCCCCAGAAGGGGTTATGCAGGAGGCAGCTGGTCAATGATTCCCTCTCATCATTCATGTTTCTCTCTCTCTCTCTCTCTCTCTCTCTCTCTCTCTACCTTTCTGAAATCAATAAAAATATATTTAAAAAAAGAAAAGATGTTTCAAGCCGGCCATTGGCTATGTGTGAGTGATTGCATTTCCTGGGGGGAGGTGTTTGCTTTTTCTGGTTCCCAGGATGAACAGGTATCCCTGCGACAACCCTCACCTGGCAGAACTCTAACGTAATACCCCCCGCAGCAGTGGTGGTCTGGCTGTGCCTGTTGGATGCGGCCGCCACAACACACTCCTGTTGAATTCAGAACCAAAGGGATATACTTCTCATCACAGCAGTGGTGTCCGGGCTGGGCCTCATGGAGCACGCCGGCACAGCAAACCTGAAGGTTGGGAGCCGGGTTTAAAGGAATATCAGTTAATTAAGACTATTATACCACCATATCTCTTGCGACATAATCATTTTCTAACAGACAGTGCTAGGAGACCAAATACAGCATATGTTTGATAAAAATTCAAACACTGAAACACACATTTCCCCAGCATCATTCGGGTCCTAAATGCTAGTTTAGAGGTCCCCAAACTATGGCCCGCGGGCCACATGCAAATACAAATATTGTATTTGTTCCCGTTTTGTTTTTTTACTTCAAAATAAGATATGTGCAGTGTGCATAGGAATTTGTTCATAGTTTTTTTTTAAACTATAGTCTGGCCCTCCAACGGTCTGAGGGACAGTGAACTGGCCCCCTGTTTAAAAAGTTTGAGGATCCCTGTGCTAGTTGATATAATGTAACTTCTTAGCCTTCAACCATGCTCTGTGCTCTATTAGAATATTCCATAAACATGAATGACATTTTGAATGTCAATGCTTCCAATGGAAAGATGATTTAGAATTATAAATGAACAATTTCCTTCATGTATATGTTTTTATTTTAATGGTTGTTTATTTTAATTCCACATCTATGGAAACCTGATTCTCACTGATCTTTGCTTTTCTTTTGTTAAAAAAATGGCATTTTTCTTATAATTATTATGACCACGTATTTATGAACCCAATCTTCAGACAAGGGGATCTTAAAAGAGTTCAACATTTACATATATAGTATACGCACACACATATATGTATATATATGTGTGTGTGTATATATATGTGTCACATTAAAAAGAGAACATCTCTATGGAAATTAATTTCGACAAGCCCTTTAACCATGTGTGTTTTCTCCAGGAGCTGTGGAAGGAATTATGTGCTTGAACAATCAAATAATTATCTGCATGCACTGGAGGTCTGAGAAACGGATACTCTATGTAGAACAGATGAAACCCTGAGCTGCTGCTGAAGTGTCGCCTCAGAATCTATACTTGGCACGTGATGTGAACTAGATAGAGCCTTCCTGTGACAGCCGAATCCACCACTATTTACAACGTGTTTCCTTCCCTTTTGCTCACTGCTTCTTGTAAGCTTGTGCCAACCTTTGACTCAAGCTCAATACGGGAGCAGAAGAAGGTGGGGTCTCCCAGTCTTCCAAAGGGCCACTAGCTTAGTACTTCATTCATTTTGGAAAAGTTCCGAAAGAGCAAATAAATTTAAAGTCTTAAATTCAGCCTATCCCTATGGGGGTTCAGGTAGCTCTGAGAATCCAACTGCACAACTAGTAGCCTGAAATGATGTAAAACTTAGTCGTGACAATTTTGGAGACTGAGCACAAAAAAAGGTTAGTTTGTAACAAACAGCTAGTTTTATAACCTTTCTTAGATGATGACTACTTAGCCATTGTCAGCTTAGTAATTTGTGTTTTACCCATACTGCTGCCAAAACTCACGTTCTTAATTATTGCACCCTTTTGCAGTGAATCTTTTGGATGTAGTAGTTACTTCTGTCATTAAAGGGGCGATGCTGCTGATAAATAGGAACGCTCTTTCATTCTACCTTCAAACTGAGAATTTTCTGCATCGTTTGTCAATAAAGGCCATTTACAAACTCCTCCGTCTGGCTGTGCTATTGATCTGATTCCTAAACTGCAACTAACAGGAACATTAATCTGCAAATGGCCATAATTTTAAAATATTTCTGACAAACCTTGAAAGGCCCTGCTCACAGTGACTCATCAGTGTCATGTAAACAAACACCCACTTGTCGCTGAATGGATTTGTTGTACCAAAAAAAAAAAAAATTCAAGTCACTCCATCAAATACACATTCAGGAGGATCCTTACTATTTCAATAAACTAATATTTCCTGGGGAGACGATGAAAAATGAGAAGGCTACAGTGCTCGTGAGGACGGCAGGGTTCTGATAAGCATCCTTTCTCTGCCGTGGGGTCTCTTGATAGACTGGGGGAAATACCGATCATGACAAATCATGGCTTAAGAAGCAAGTGACTCCACCTGGAGTGTTCGGTGGGAAAAAGAGATTACACGGACGGGCTTGAAGAGGTTTACCTTAGCCTCAGGATCATAGCACTTGTGTCCACAGGTAGTTTCAGGCTTTTGACACGGCACTGCCTTGCAGAGCTCACTGCTGTGAGCTTTCAGGGTCTCAGGGCATGGGGACCATGATTTGCGTAAGACATCATATCCCAGAATGAGGCCATTTGGCTTCCCTGGGGACGTCCAATCAATCTGAAGGGATCTGTAACAGAGAAAATAATTAATATTTCCGCAAAGACAACATTTACCATTGCTGCTGTCAACCTCATGTACTTTTCAATTTATCTTCCAGGTTGTTCTAAAGGTTTACATCTGTTAACTTCCTAATCAAAAAGCTGCAGCAAGAGAGTATGTATATGTTAACATATATACTCATATATGCTACTACCATATCACATTTTTGGAGAATCAATAAAAACTTTATTTTAATATATTTTTATTGACTTCAGAGAGGAAGGGAAAGGGAAAGAGAGATACAAACATCAATGATGAGAGATAGTCATTGATTGGCTGCCTCCTGCACGCCCCCCACTGGGGATCAAGCCCCCCAACCTGGGCATGTACCCTGACCAGGAATCTAATCTGTGACCTCCTGGTAACAAAAATTTTTTGTTCTTATTGTTTTCTTAAAGGGTGGAATGCTGACATTCAAAATTAACTCTATTTGTGCAGTTGTAGAATTTCCAATCATAACAATTTACTAATTCCATTGATGTTTCTATCTCTCTGTTCCTCTCTGAAATCAATAAAAATGTTTTTTAAAAAGAGCATCTGAGTTTATTAGTTCGTATCTTTAAAGATCTTACACTAAAATCTTACGAATAACTGTTAGTCACTTTTCTGTCATTGTGTAAAATAAATATTTTTGTCATATTTTTCATTTTAAGGAGAAATGTATCATTACAGACCAAATTACTGGACCCTATCAGGAATTCAATTAAGCCCAAACATTTACATTAAAAAGCAGCAATCATGATAAACCTTGACATCTTAATAGACTGCTTTTAAAGAAAAGAAAGTTGTTATTTCATTTTTGAGGGCACAAACATAACACATTCACTAATGTCACGTGTAAGAGCACAGTTTCATAGGTGACTTGTATAGCCACCATTCTTATTCTGTGGTCTTTGTCCAACTCCCAGAATTCATTTCCCATTTTGAAGATACCTCTTTTGTATTCACTGCATAACCAACGACAGAAAAGACTTTGTGTAAGTGACATTCCAGGGTCTGACTTATCCACAAAAGCCAGTGAATCAGTGAAGTCCAGAAAACACGTGTAGAACACCATGCCATCATACTTGTCTTCCTTGCACAGCGTAACTGAAATGAGACCACCTCTATTTTTAGCAGTGCCATGAACAGTTCTGCTTTTGAGGATCTGAGTCAGGTACAGGAAGATAAATGATCGAGGAGTCATGGGTTCAACCCCTCCACGTTTCTCATTAGAAGCAATGAGGGCGATATTGAGAGATCTTTTTGGGTGACAATTTGAAATGGAGGAAGGACATCTCTGAGATTCTGTTGAGGACACCCCCCAATTAAAGAGTGGATTTGGAAGGGAACCAATGAAAGGAACCAATGGAAGGAACCAATGCGTGTTCAGAGAGCTGGGGATCGAAGTTAATTAGAAGGGAGAACTGGATTTTGCTGAGAGTTGCACAAAGGCGACCTCAGTCATTGAGCTTCTTCTATAGGAGCCACAGAAGGCAGAGAAATCAGGAGTTTGGAAGAGAGGCAGGTGAATAAAAGGAATTCGTGGTGCAAGAGACCCAAGAATGAGCTCAATACTCTGTTACGTCTCCTCACCAAGCAATGAGTTTGACCATCAGAACTCATTGGCCATCACAACAATAAAATTTCCTCAAAGCTATTATGACTATTGATTTCATCTGTACAATAATACAAAACACCCTCCATGTTGTCTCTCTCAAGAGTTCTTCCCACACCCTTTCAAGAACTGAGCATAAAATTCCAGTCCAAATTAAAAGCCATCTGCCATTGTCCACATTGCTGAGAGAGGATATTGACAATATGGGTAAAGGAGGAGTGATTGGACATTCTACACCTACAGACTGATATTCTGCTTATTAAGAAAAGAAAAAGAAAGAAGAGAAGAGGTGGATTAATTTTTTTAACTGTAAAATTTTAAATTCAGCATTCAAGTTGCCAGTCCCTAAAAAAATCAGGGAGGAAAATTAAGGATACGGGAGATTCCTTGATATCCCATGTCATGAAAATATAGAGGTTTCAAAGTTTCACCTCAATTTTGGTGAGGCAAAAAGGGGAAGAATCTTCTTCCACAAGCTAAGACTCTCATGCCTTATTCAACCCCGCACTAAGTACCTGGGACATACAGGGGGGATTTGTAAATGAGGGCAGGTGTTCAACCTTCATTTGGAGGCACCCAGGCTGAGCTGCTACCAGAAAGACGCCTGCAAAGTTGGTGTGTAAAACTATCATTTATATCATTCAGTAGCTCGAGGCAAATTTTTAAACAATTATTTGTGAATGCTACAAAGACATTACACCCCAGACTTCTCATCAATAATACAGCCCCGAACTGATGTGGAACTGGGGGAGACACTGCCACGGTTCCAATTAGAGGCAGCCAGAGACGCAACCTGCCTTCTCTCTCCTCTCCCTTGAGCCTCGTGCCGGGAAATCATGCATTTTGAAACACGAGCAGTAATGTAGTAAAATCTCTTCCTTGTTTCTGCTTTTCCTTATCGGATGCATTCGTGGAGCATAAATAAGTAAACGTCAGAGGCAGCCCGGTGCCGAGGGAAGCTGTCGGCTACAGCGCTTGTCATATTTCAATCAAAGCCAGAGCTGGTCAGCTCTCTTCATCCAAAGCGGTGTCTACCCTCACCGCTTTGGACCAGAATTAATGAATCAGCTATTGATTAAATTCCACTCTAACCAACCCACCAAGGCAAATAAATAAATGAACTACCCAGGGCACGTGTAGGCCATGGCCAGACATGTCCGGGCTATTGATCAGTAGTTAGTATTCTTTGGGGATCCAGAAGCTGCTGATGACAATATGACAAGTATGGAAAATGTGACACAGACACAGTGTGTTTCTGGAGGAGGAGGCTAGAGAATGAGTAGGGTTCATCTGATCTTTACGTGTGTGCGAAGGCATCTTTGGTTTACATGTAAGAGGAAAACACGTGTAAGTGCTTGAACTGAAGAAGTTGTTGTCAAAAGCCAGGTGTGAAAGGCCAAAGGCAAAGATCACACGCCCCGGATGTGCAATCTGACAGGCTGACGTGCTATTAAAATTTCACTGAGCGGTTTTCCTATCAAAGTGTAGAGTGAAGGAATATTTCAACATGAACTCTGTTATCTCTTGACTGTGGTAGTATTTACACAACTCTACCCATTTGTCAAAACTCATAGAAGCTGGAGCAAAGAAAGAGTACATCTTACTCTGTGTAAATTAAAAATAGATTGTAAAATTCAAGAGAATAATAAAAAATAAGTAAGCAAATGCAGGAAACCCGGGATCTTTCCAGATGCTGCATTCATTGTTGGCACTAGGGGGTTCTCCTCGCATCCTTGTCAGTTTTTAACTTTTTCTCTTCACAAAGTCTCAAACTGCTTTTATTCTCAGCCCAAATGTAAGTGACATTTGATTGAGTATGGAATGAGAAGATGAAATATATCGGTTTCTTTTTAGTTCAGAATTTGGAGGCATTGCATTTTGGCCAGGAATGCTGCTGTTTAGAAGATGGACAATGCTATTCAAACTCCAATGCTCTGTGTTATCTTGCAGGAAACTGGATCTGGAAATTTCCTGACAATGTCCCTTTATGGGGCTCTTTTTAAAATATTTATATATATATATATATATATTTTTTTTTTTACAAAGAATAAGGGAAAGGGAGAGTTAAAAACATTGATGAGAGAGAAACATCCATCAGCTGCCTCCTGCACACCCCCTACTGGGGATGTGCCCACAACCAAGGTACATGCCCTTGACCGGAATTAAACCTGGGACCCTTCAGTCTGCAGGCCGACGCTCTATCCACTGAGCCAAACCGGTTAGGGTGGGGTTCTTTTTTATGTGGCTCTTTTTTCAGCGGTTATGCTGGTATCTACAGACTCTTCATCTGCACGCTGGTGTGTTTAGTTCTGGGATATTTTCTTATCATTTACTTTCCCCCCCTCTTTCCTGCTCTCTCTTCTGGAACTCTTATTATCCACATACTAGATATTCTGGAGATTTTTTTCCTAATTTCCTCAATAATTACTTTCTTTTTCTTGACATCTTTGCTTTTTATTGCACTTTTAGAGACTTTCCTGTTTCTTCCAAAAATTTAATTTAGCTGTTCCATTTTTAATTTTCATGAGGTCCTCTCCCCAATTTTCTCTTTATTTTTTTTATCCAAGTAAATTTTGTTTGTTCCATAGATAATCTTTTTTTTATCTCTTTGAGGCTAATATAATTTTTTCTTACTTAGCATCACCTCTGCATCTATTGAATTATTTCTCTTCTTTTATTTTGGTTCTTTTAATCTTTGACAGCCATGTTCCAAAAAAGCTGACCCAAAGCTTTATGTATGAGTGGGGTTTGCTGATAGATATACTTCCCTATGAATGTCTCTTCCATTAGGGGATCCCACCTGCAAAATTCTGGAAATATTTCATTTGGGGCCATGCAAGTTATTCTAGAGAAGAATGTCCAATTTCCTGTCAGGGCATTTATGACTAGATACTTGTTTTTAAGGATAGAGCTGGGGAAGGCAGCCATAGTCTTCCTCTTTATCAAGATTTTCACCTTGGCCTCTCCTCCCAGCTTTCCACTGTTCTTTATTCTCTAGAGAATACACTTCTGATCAGGAGCCCTGAACCTGAAGCACCTCTGTTCTTTATTCTCTAGAGAATACACTTCTGACCTTTGGGAGGTGGACTATGCCACATGGAGGAAGAGAAACCGACACCTGGGTGCATAATATAGAGGTCGAAACCTTGAATTCTGTGATGGTTAATTTTATATATCAATTTGCCTGGGCCACAAGGTACCACGATATTTGGCTACACCATATTTCTGGGTATTTCAGGTTGTTTCTGGCGAGATTAGCATCTGAATTGGTGGATTCCTTAAAGAAGGTAGCTCTCCTCAAGTCGGTGGGCATCAGTCAGAGGAGGGTCTGGACAGAACAAAAAGGTGGAGGAAGGGAAAATTCCCTCCATCTGCTCAACCCCTTGAGCTAAGCCATCAGTTCTCCACTCCCAGGCCTGGGCTAGGATTTCCACCATCAGCTCCTCCGAGTCTCAAAACCTCTGGACTTGAACTTGGTCCAAAGCTTTCCCGAGTCTTCACTTTTGGTTTTGTTTCTCTGGAGAACCCAGAGTAATTATAGTTTCCAACCACTTTTTCATCAGAGTTTCAGCTAATCCCAGGATTTTCGCTTTCACCCTTATCCCAGCTTCCCCGTCTTCACAAGCCTCAAAGCTTGCAAGACCTCAGACACTAGGGTTCCCTGCAGTGCAAATGAGCTTGTTTTATGTCATTATCCCCCTCTGCCAACCAACATTTTGGTTGTCTATTTCTCCACTGAACAACCATTTGCCTCTCCCTGCCAAGCACTGCTTCCAGAATTGTGTCCAAATCTCTCTTCTGTTATCTGCGCTGTCATTTTCCTTGCTCGGTTCTTTAATATCCTCCCTAATGTTTTTGCCATCAATTTAATATATTTGGGGATAAGCAATCATCAACCACAACTACAAAATATTTTCCCTCAGTTATCATCTGCAAGAATCTCCTTAAAGGAAAGAAAATATTCTAGAGACAGAGACACATATGGGCATTTGTTAAATTTCTAATAAAGCTTATATATTATGTTTAGTTACACATAATATGTAATCTAAGCTATACTCCCTTGTGCCATTCACCTGGGTTTGAGTCATGGGGATGCTAACAGGCTAGGAATTTGACAATCTTCCCTGCCCCCCTCAATCTTCCATGATGCCTTTACTGGTGATCAGGGGTAGAGTTTGGTATTTTCTCTTTATGCATTTCTTGCACATTGTGAATTTCTGTTGCGGGTTTTCACATTGTCCTAAAAACATTTCTTTAGCACAGTGTCTCCCACAGTAGGCGGGAACTGTGAAAATTTAGAACCATGCCTTATTCTTCTTTGTATTACTTTTGCCTCTTTCATGACTGTAGCCACAGATGTGTTTGCTGAAAGAATAAAGGTCTCCGGAGTCCCTTTCACTTGGCCATTTCCCCCCTGGATAGTAAGCAATCCTCTGGAAAGTTGGGGGAAATCTGCTGAGGAGGTTATCACTTAATTAACACACCACCAATCAGATAGATATCTCTCATGTGTTTGAGAGAAGCTGTGCCTTAGGAAGGAACGATATGACTTTGCCCTGAACAGCTAAGAACCCAATTACCTGGGTTTTTCTAATTGCTTTTAATCACTTGTCCCCCAAATTAGTACAGGCATTTTTTTTAACTTATTTTTAAAAAGACCTAAAAATTTTAATATGACATAAAGGAATCCTTCAGAACTGAAATATGTTAGAATCGATTGATTATTTTAGTCAGTGTATGTGTATGTGGTGTGTGTATGTGTGTGTGTGTGTGTGTGTGAAGGGTGATTCATTTGGCTGGAGCAAAAGTAGGTTTATAGTTGTTCATATGAAAAATAATACAATAATGAACAAATAATAATACAAGAATAAATTCTGTGTTTTGCATACTCATAATTGTAAGTGTACTTTTGCCTACCCCTGTATGATGTGAAAAGTGCCCAGACTTCTATCTCTAGTCTCCACTTGATATAGAGCAGTGGTTCTCAACCTTGGCTGCACATTAGAATCACCTGGGAATCTTTTTAAAATCCTGATTTCTGGGCCTCATCCTCCGGAAATTCTGTTTCTTTGTTATGGGGTGGGGCCACAACATTATTAACAAAGAAACAGAATTTCCGGAGGATGGGGCCCAGAAATCAGGATTTTAAAAAGATCCCCAGGTGATTCTAATGTGCAGCCAGGGTTGAGAACCACTGGTTTAGAGGAAGAGAATGGAGACTAGCAGCTGAGAAAATGCCAAATCATGTTAAATCTCCTTTTTAGTATTGTTGTTATTGCTAATTTTGAATTGAAAAGAGACGCACTTTCAACTTATGGCCATTTCTCAACAACAAAAGCCTACAAAAAAAATAAAAGGATTCTACCCCAAACCTGATAAAATTGGTAATGGTTATCCAAACATTATCTCCCCCATTTATTTTACAGATATTTGTAGCTTTGGGGCAATCTGATAGATGGAAGTCTAATATTTTCAAAGAGATTCAGTCAGAAAGGGAGTCATTCTAATTAAAATTGCGTTCCGTGTCTCACAAAACGATTCACTGAAGGACACATTGAAATAAAGACACTCTTTCATGCTCTCAGCGTTTGTTCACAGGTTACTAAATAAAGAGAAGTGAAGCTGGGCAAACAGGGACAGGGCCATCAAAGCTTCAATGTCATGGGACGTGTCCAGTGAAGATCAACCAAATAATGTCAAAAATTCACTCTACACACACACTGATAGCAACTTCTCAAATGACATTGTCATGGCTGGGATAATATCTTATATTTTGATTTTCATTGTTTTTGTTCAGTTCTTTAGATTGAGTGACAAAAAACATGTATACCTCGAAGTGATGTTGTGAATTGTGGGCGCTGGCATATCGCTTGGAGTGTCTTCCATGGTGGTGACCTGGGTTCCATTGCTTTTCACACAGGCATATTTTGTGCAGACTTCGACCTGCAAATAGTAATTGAGAAAAGCATGGATCCAATTATTTTCAAAATCCAGACTGTCAATGACTGAATCTCACCCACCTTCATGTCATATGAATCTCTTAACAGCCTGTCGGGGTTAATTAAATATTAATTTTTGGTGTTAATTGACTCCAGTGGGACAAGTCATAGAGTGCAAGAATAGAGTGCAGAAGTGGGCTCAGGACAATTGATTTAGTGACTTAAATGGTGATGTGTAGTCCCTCCTCCCAACCATTCGGAAAGAGACAGACATATCGATCTATTCGGAGCCCAGGTAAGGGATGGAAGATGCCTAGGGGACAGTTTCAAGCATAATAGTCATCACTGTGTACTGCTCTCAGAGCCATAACCAGGTAGTATAATAATGGTACCTTCTGGGAGTCTTGACACTTTCCAACACATGGCCTAAATGCGAATGTCTAATAAAAAATAAAAAAACCACCCAAGACCTAGAGAAGTTTTCCAATATGGCTGAGTTCTTTTATATCCATTTGATCCAGTATTTTTACCTTAATCCCAGTAGAAACTCATCATTTACTTTTTAAATTCTTCCCCCGCAGCTGAATAAAAACCGAGGAGGGTTTAAAAATTGGGTTCATCAAGCATTATTAAAACAAAAGAACACGTTCAGCAAGAGGAGGAGAGAGAATTGAATGTACAAAAGATCGCGCCTGGAACATCCAAGAAATGACATCATTCTGTTCTCAATTCAAGGATAAACCAAAGAGGAACTAACTGTTCCTTTCCCAATGCTAACTGACTTCCATTCATTGATGCCACCGAGTATTTTGAGGTAATATCTAGTAGATATTTAAACACTATCAAGGCCGTCCAATTAAACCCCAAATCACCTCAAGGCAGATGAACTTAAAATATACCTGCTGGTAATGGAATTAATGACAATAAAACTTCATGCATATTAGGGAACATTTGACTCTGTGCATAATGAGGTAACTCCAAATCAACTCAACTGAATTTATTATGTAAATGATACGTGCCAAACGTTATGATGGGTACTTAGAGCAATAACTTCATTGAGTCCTCACAATTCCATTTTCATATGTTTGCAAACTGAGGGCCAGAGAAATCAGGGAATCTGACTGAGTTGGTAAGATAGGAGAAACCTTATTTGGGCTTTAATATACCCTATCGCCTTGTCATCTAAATATAAAGTATACCTTCAAGTTCTAAACAGCTT
>NW_005871883.1:199983-208186 GCF_000147115.1 Myotis lucifugus
AGGCTTTCCCTCAAGATGATCTCTTATCTTGGGAAAGAAGATGCTCCATGTCAATTTCATGATTTCGCCCCCCTTAAAAGCCAGCGCATTTTATTAGCTCTCCGCTCGGAGTCGGTTCCCTGCTCCTGTCGCAAGAAGGGCCCTTAAACTTGTGTGACTCAGGAGAGGGATCCGAAAGCAGCTTAATTAGCTCCTCTGGCCAGGCAAGTGTTAAAACCCGACTCCTGGCACGGGTTCAAGTGTGTGCTTTAAAAGGATAGGCCGGATCGTCTTATTCTATATACAAATCAACCGGCATGCTACTGCGTGGTGGAAAGGGTCAGCACAATTATGTAAAACATGAGTAATAACTATAATTGGGGCAGTTTGCTAATACAATAAAAAGCTCTGAACACGGGCAAAGTTATGCTCACGGCGGTAGCTATCACTTTCTAAAGGAAGAATTCATGGGTGAAATGACATGAAAAAGATGGTTATAAAATTTTAATGGAATGATAAAAGGCAAAAGTCAGCCTCTCAGCTGAATTCTTAAAATCCCAATATATCACCATCCGCCGCTTAACTGTAAAATCAATGTGGGGTGTAACATGTTGTCAATGCAGCTGTCACTGGGAAGTATGACAGCCACACAGCTCAGCCGGCCAGGGACGGAAATACACCCACACGGCCGCACCCGGAGCGCGACTGTTCGGAGAACTCCCTCCCGGAGCCGGGAACGGGGCATTCTCTGTCCAGATCCAGACTCGGAGTACAGGCCATTTCATTATTACAGCATCAATAACAGAAAGTAGTTTCATTTTGGCAAATGAAATTGTCTTTTATGGGAAACGATTTTGCTCCAGGGCTTCAGAAGTTCAACCCCAGCCTTAGACAAAGCTGTTAACGAAGGGGTCTGCTTATTTTCATACTCACGTGTGCATGTTGGGAAGGGTGTGTGTGCGCACACGCGCACGTGTGTAATTGTGTGTATGAATGAACGGGTGGGCCCACTCACACCTTTTGTGTGTGTCTAACTTTCCGTGGTTTTCACCTCTTCTAGACTCGCTTGTATTATTAGTCACCTGCAACTGCTCAGTTTCCCTGTTAGGTCCTCATTGTTGGCCTGAAGCAACTTTTTACCATTTTCATTAAAAACTCACTCAGTTTCAAAGCCCTTTTTCAGTAATATCAACCCCACAAATAAATATTCCCAGAATTTCCCAATGAATTAAAAATCAAGGTGGCAAATATATGGATGCGTAATTACACAGAGCAATATGTTATATGCTAATTGTTAATGTGGCCTTTTGATATTCACTACTGATACGCTAGCAGAAGTGGAGAGTGATGGAGTCCTTCATCCCTTTAATCATGAAATCTATCAATTTATTATTTATACCCCAACTACCTGCCCACAGGATTTCTGACAGCTCATCACAAAAGACTTAAATGTAATAGGACCAATAAAATAAAGATAAAGAAATATTAATCTGATGATGATGAAAAGGGTTCAACAGCTTATCCCAAAACAAAGAGGAAGAACGGGCACCATGATTTTGCACCAAAATGGACATGCAGCTCTTTGGCAACTGATGAAATAAGAAAAGGCTGGTAACACAGGCGTCATCTATATATATAAAAGCCTAAGCAACTGTTATGACAGGTCGACCAAATGACTGGTCGACCAGTCACTATGACATGCACTGACCACCAGGGGGCAGATGCTCAACGCAGGAGCTTCCCCCTGGTGGTCAGTGCACTCCCACAGCCAGCCAACCTCCTGTGGTCCCTCCCCCTGGCTGGTTGGCCCTGACTGTTCACTGGGCCTCTAGTTGATTAATAAAAGGAACTGCTGAAGACCAGTAAGTGTGAAAATGGAAAAGATATTACTTGGTCGTCTGAGAGTAGGAGAACCAATATTGGGAAACTATTTTTCTCCATTTCTCCTGAGATCAGGACCAGAGAGTATACATTAGTAAGAATGCTTTTTCTTCCAGAATTGGAGCATATAGTTCAGTAAATAGCTCTGGACCCATCCTTGAAGGTTTGGGATAGAAAATTAAGTATGCTGATGGGAGAATTCAGGAAGGCAGGAGTGCAGTCTGCAAAGAACGAGAGGTTCCACATTGGGAAGAGCAGGGTGCCTTATAGGCCCTGAAGGCCAGGCAGATAGACTTTTCCATTAACCAATCCATCCTTCCAAAGCATTTGTCCTCAAAGACATATGTAACACTATGCTCACTGCAGCATTATTCATGGTGGCCAAGACATGGAAACAACCAAAGTGTCCCCTGATAGATGACTGGATAAAGATGTGGTACCTATATACTATGTAATAGTACTGAGCCATAAGAAAAGATAAATACTCTCAGCAATAAAGATTTAAAATAAAATAAAAAGAAAAGATAAACTACTACCATATGGGACACCTTGAATGGTCCTTGAGACTATTATGCTAAGCGAATTAAGTCAGACAGAAAAAGCTAAGAACCACATGATTTCACTTATATGTGTGACATAAAACTGAAATTCACAGACAGCAGTATGGTGGTTACCAGAGGGAAGGGGAGTGGGGTTAGTAAAGGGTAAAGGGGGTCAAATATATGGTGATGGAAGATGATTTGACTTTGGGTGGTGGGCACACAATGTAATATACAGATCATGTATCATAGAGATGGACACTTAAAACCTGCATAATCTTATTAACCAATGTCTCACCAATAGGTTTAATTAAAAATTCCTCAGATCACCTGGCTGAGGGGGCTCAGTGGTGAGCGTTGACCTATGAACCAGGAGGTCACAGTTCCATTCCAGGTCAGGACACATGCCCGGGTTGTGGGCTCAATCCCCAGTGTGGGGCGTGCAGGAGACAGCCGATCAATGATTCTCTCTCATCACTGATGTTTCTATCTCTCCCTCCCTCTCCCTTCCTCTCTGAAATCAATAAAAATATATTTTAAAAAATTCCTCACAGTCCTTTTCTCTGTCCACGAGAACTTCCCTTTGCACCCACGCATTTGCTTGGGCGGCTAGTGCTCATTTCCTGCCCTGGTGAACTTCCTGCCTGTGGATAGGAGATCATGCTCCCTTTTTAGTAAGCATCGCGACCAAGGTAATTCACAGTCACCCTTTCTTGATGGGAATAGAAATGATGAGTGCCAGAGAACGGAGACCATTTCTTCCCTTTTCCAGTGTGGCATTCTATGGGAATCACCTCTGCAGTGGGTTGAATAATTATGTTCAGGTCATCTCTTTATTCAATTGTTTTAACAATTATTTCTTTAAAACTCTACTTCAAGTGTGAGCTCTCTAGACCATAAATCTGTAGAGAGCTTGTGACCAGGCTGTCCGCTTCCCCGGAGTGTATGGAAGTCCCCCTGAAGGGGAGTAGGTGTGCTGAGTGGCGCATTAATGCCTCCTGGGCCTTAGGCGGTGTTTACTGCGCTGTGCTGATAATTTGCTAAACGGTCCCCTCAAGACCAGAAGGACTGGGATGTGCCCCGTAAAGGACCTAACTTGCTCCCAGGGAGAAATGGACGAAACAGTACATATTATTGTTCATAACTGATGTTTGTAAAATTAGGGAAGCTTTGAGGAACGAAAATAGTTCTGATTCTATCTCATCTGATGTCACCTCCTCACTACAATACTGTAATTAAGGTTACTGAAGAAATAAATATTCTATTGAATAAACAACTGGTACTGTTTCAAACACTATGCCTTTGGACTAATATCCAGGCTTGAGAAAGTCACTCCAGTCCTCACTAGACATAGAGCTGGAATGGCAGTTGGCCAACAGAACAACATCTTCTAAGAAGCCCCGGATTAAAAGAATTGACAAGATTAACCCTAAAAACATCAATGCTCAAAGATCCAGTGTCCTCATTCACTCTGTGTAGCTTGCATTAATTTACAACTTCTCTACACAAAATTATGCTTCCACTGGTATGCTTTTATAGAGGTAGTTTGTATAAAACTAAATATTATGTCCATGAGTTTATTTCCTATATAACCTAGTAAAAACATATAAATGCAAACATAGCTCTTCCACGAAAAACTACAAACTTTCTGGGTTGACTAAGGCAACTCCAATCTATTGTAGGTATTAGATGCAGAATCACTGTGAGTAGATTCTACTTCTCTGTTCAGAAGGCTGTCTGTCAAGTGCAAATAGAAGTACAAGGAAACCTACTTCCAGGGGAAGGTATCATGGTGCTCTGAGCATCCTCAAACCGTCAGGCCCATAGTTCAGGTCTTCTACCTGCAGGAACCCCTCCAGAGCAGAGAGCCCTGCAACATTTGGTCACAGAGGACAAGCTGACAAGCTTTCTCTCGCAGGGCACCTCGAGGTACCCTGAAGGATGGAATGGGGCCACGTCTGTACGCCCAGCCCTCCAACCCTCCAGGCACGCATTTTCCTTCTTTCTGGAACATTTAACCACCCTTGCCCTACAGAAGACTACTGCCACTAGATGTCCAAAGAATACAGGAGGACTATTTATGAGTTTAGGAAAAACTAAAGACATTCAAGACTCCCCCGTGTAGAGGACATTTGGCTGCGTATCGTGCAGAACACTTACTGTCCTCCGTCGTCATGAACAGAATCCAAGGGCTGAGCGCACTGCCAAATCCATTGGAGGCAACCACCCGGAACTCGTACTCCGTGTGCGGCTGGAGGTCCCTCACTTCATGGCTCAACGATGCCGAAGGACTGGAAAATAACCTATAGGGACACATTTTAGAGAGTTTCAGACACTCAAAGAAATAAACAGGTAAGGTCAACATGCAGTTAAGCATTGCACCTTTCTGTCCTCACATGCTAGCTCTTTGAAAATGAGTAGCCATTTGGCTGAGGGTTCATAATATTGCATTCATGTGAGCTGTATATGACAGTAGCACTCAGTCAATGCTAGTCTAGCATTAAGCATGTTTGCCACATGGAACTAGTAGGATATGTATTATAATTTTGTAGCCACAGTTCACCAGACAGCATTTTGGGGTTCAAGTGCATGCTTGCTTTATGTAATAGATGTGCTGATGAAAAATGAAATGTGAAGAAACCTTCTTGTAAAATCTTATTTTCACATGAAAAGTAGGTATTTTTACAAAGCAAATCATTATCCCCTCGGGCAGTGATGGTGAACCTATGACACGCGTGTCAGAGGTGACACGCGAACTCATTTTTTTGGTTGATTTTTCTTTGTTAAATGGCATTTAAATATATGAAATAAACATCAAAAATATAAGTCTTTGTTTTACTATGGTTGCCAATATCAAAAATTTCTATATGTGACACGGCACCAGAGTTAAGTTAGGGTTTTTCAAAATGCTGACACGCCGAGCTCAAAAGGTTCGCCATCACTGCCCTAGGGTGTTGCTTGTTGTTTTGTTTGTTTGAACTTTTAAAAGGTGGCCTGTCTGGCTGGCGTGGCTCAGTACTTGAGTGCCAACCCATGAACCAAGAGGTCACCGGTATGATTTCACGTCAGGGCACATGCCCGGGTTGCAGGCTCGATCCCCAGTAGAGGGCATGCAGGAGGCAGCTGATCAATGATGTTTCTCTCTCTTCAATGTTTCTATCTCTCTATCCCTCTCTCCCCCTCTCTCTAAAAATCAATTAAAAATAAAAACAAAAGGTGGTTTTTATTTGTTACAAATAAGAACGGACCTATGCTCAAACACCTGAAATTCATCTAAGGCTATTAAGCAATGTTGCCCCAGTAAATTTCATTTTATAAATGGGAACGAAGATGAAGCTATGGCTACACCACGCCCCAGTGCCCGCTGGGAGGATGGAAGGGGCAGAATGCTCACTCTAGCAACACAGGGGAGGAGGGGCCCGGCCTCATCTGGAGCTGGTAGCGGGCTGAGCCGGGGGCGTTGTTCCGAGCTGGTGTAGACCAGGCAACCTGAAGACTGGTCGGAGCAGCGGCCGCAAGCCTGGGAGGCAGCATGCCATCTGGAGCTGTGGGGACACATGGATGAATTAGAGCAGAGAAAACCGCGGCGAACATATGCTGGACGGACCGAAATGCCCCGTATCCTGGAAGAACTGTGGCTCGGGATCCACAGCCGTGTTAACCATGGCCCATTTAGTTTAACATCTTCGTCCCTGAGCCGCTGTAGGTCCCTATGGTTCACTTCAGCACAATCGCACTGGGATTTCACTCCCAGAAGCCAGCCCCCGAGCACAGGGCAAGGCAGACGAATGCGCAGCACATTCCCACCTGGACTTCTGTTTGTCTAATTGAAAACACCGAGGGAATCTAGTGCAGCCAATGCTGAAGCGCCTTTTCAATGTAACTTTTGCTCAATCATCAAGCAATCGACCAGGGAAGGAGTCCAGGGTTTTATTTCTCCCATGTCGCCCGTTCGCCGCTTTAATCACAGTGCTCATGAGCACACGGGCTTGTCATTTTCGTGTTGAGGGAGGTTTATTGTAAGTGTGTTTTCCTACAATGATAAATACGCAGGAATGGCTGCAATGAGCACTCTCTAGCCTTGATTCTCACCCATGAAAATGTAAAAGTGAAACCGCTTTGCGCCTGGGTTTTACACAGTCCGCCGCCCCTTCTCACCGTGACTCCGTCCTTATTCCAAAATGCTGCAAGGTGGGGCATGCGTGTTGCTTTTCCCAGGCGGGTGGGATCTCTGGTGAATCTTCCCTGAATTCAGTGGACCTGCTTGATACAATCTACCGGGGCAACCTATTCAAACAGTTCTGGAAGGCCTAACAGGAAAGAGTAGAACTAAAGCCTATTCCACTTACAAAGCTGACACAATGACTCTGGTTATTCAATTATTTCCCCAACAGGTATAATTTGAAGGAACCTATCATATCAAAGTCTGTTCTAAAGCCCGTCAGGCACTCAGAAGCAAACTACACAAACTTCTGTGGCTTTAGCAAAATCACCTAATGACTCTGAGGTATGTTTCTCATCTTTAAAATGGGGACAGATTTTTTTTTCCTTTGCAGGATTGCCGTGAAGATCGGAGATAATGTAAATAAAGCACCTAAAGTTACGTTGCCTCTGATCTGGCAATTTTTAATTTATCAGTCATGATTATTCCTATTGTTATTTTATTAGACTAATTTGAACTTCCCTTAGAGTGCTACAATGTAATTTTTAGAAATATTCTTACTGTATTATAAGCTCCTTATGGTCCACGATGAGTAGGGGCCATTGGTGAAGGAGAAGAGATCAAAACAATAAAAACAACTATCAGGGTTCATTTTCAACTTCTTTTATAACATTCATCTCTGTGGTGTGAGTGTTATGTGCTCTCCAACTCGGGAGAACCTGCCTGTGAACTGAGAGGTTAATGAACGACCGGAGATGAAAAGGGAAGAATTAGATTACACGTCCCATCAATTCGTTGTCAGGGTTTCGAGTTCATCAATGATTTGCTAATTTATTCAATAACCAGGTATTGAGCCTCTCCTCTGTATGAAGCAGCGATCTCCTGTGTGGAGGGGGAACAGCACTGGGTGCAGGAGACGTGGCCCCTGACCCCATGGGGCGTCCCTGGGAACGGAGGCAGCAGGCCATGCGCACACAGATGCACGAGATCACACCGCACCGTGACATGTGCCCGGGAGGAAAGCAGAGCAGAGCAAGGGGAGGGAAAGTGGAAAGAATTGTGATTTTCCTTATTTTATAACAGTTCGGGTTGTACAGGGAAGACATGGGAAGAACTTGTCATTGGGTAACATTTGAGCAGAGACCTCAATGACAATAGGAAGGTGGCCGGGAGAATAAAAATCAGAACAAAAATCAGCTTTGACACATTATCAACATGAGACATTTGAGTAATAAATATGTCCACCAAAATAATCTCTTCAAGTGTTAAAAACTACATCACCGTGCTATCAGAAAAGAACAGAGAAATGTCCAAAAGGAGACCCCATCATGACAACAACAAAAACAATAATAATAATGATACAATATCTTGAGTTCTCTTCTGAGTGATAACAAAAAAAAAGGACTCCATTCAATTGGTCACACTCTGGTTATATAACATTGCAAAATATTTCCAAACAGAGTGATCATCCTCAATTATTTACGTAGCACTCTTCATTCTTCGTGCTTTCGGTAACGGTGAATCCTGGAAACCTTCCTTTCCCCTTTGGTTAACCCCTTTTATCCAAACCTATTCCTCAGAGGCCCCTTAGCCCCGAAGCAATAACTGGGAGGCGGGCCATAATTCCATCCCTGGTTCCGTA
>NW_005871884.1:0-6061 GCF_000147115.1 Myotis lucifugus
ACACACACACAAAATATCTGTCAAGAATCAAGAATATGAAGCTGACCTTAAGCATTACCAGGTAATCATCATGACGCTGAATCTGAAGAAGGTTAGCCAAAGCCATTACACCAGCCTTAAAATCAGGATTATTAACTAGAAAAAATTTAAATGGAAACTTAGAGCTCTGCAAACATATAATTAGACAGATATGTAAACATAAATTTACAAGAAACATTTTGAATTTTCCATTAACAAATCTCAATTTTTAAAACTTCTGACTGGAGCAGTGCAGGGGCATCAACAACTAGGCAAAATGATAAGATTAATGGATTTCTTACTAATCAGCCAAACTGAACAATCCAATAAATAACTAAATTAACTCATAACTTTTTCTGCAAGGCCCATTTATGCAGCACTTTTAATTAACATTTCTTCCCAAAGCTATTCATTTTAATACATAGATCCCTTCAATGGACAGTTTTCCCAAAACCTTTTCTCTAAGCAGCAGCTCTCGAGTGTCCAAGCAGCTTATTAATTCACAAGAATAACTCAAATTATAGGTCACAATGAATCAGTGAAAGAATTATTTAACGTATTATTATAATGTAAGTAATTAGACTCTTTATACGTTTTAAAGCAGAATTACTAAAAGACATCTGGATTTAAATAATGAAAAATTTTACCACTTTCTCATAGTGTCACATTAGATTAGAAAAAATGTTATGTTACCAGGAAGCAAACAATCATCACCATGATTAAATACAAATAAAAATCTCCACACTACTATGAGAAGATCAAAGAAAAGCATTTCAATATTCAGATATTCAATTATAAGAGGAAGGAGCCAGCACATTGTAACTGACAATAAAAAAAACCATAGAGAATAAAATGTCCTCACAAATGCTGCCTGCATGAAGTATTTACTAAAACCAAGTAAACACAGACTTCATTTTAGAAAATAAAAATCATTTAGGAAACCAAAAATGTTGATCATTATTATGCATTTACATAGTCATCTCCCCTTATCCAAAGGAGATCCATTTCAAGACCCACACTGGATGCCTAAAACTGGGACAGTACCTAACCCTTTATATACCATGTTTTTTATATATATTTTGTTGTGTTGTTGTTTTTTTAAGAAGCTTTTTACAGCTTCTCTTTGGCATATCCAAATTGCCAACATCATGTCTCATGTTTTGGGGCCATTAAGTAGCATAAAGTTTTCCTGAACACAAACACTGGGACACCATGACAATTGATCTGATAACCCAACGGAAACTAAGTGATTACAGTGTGGATATGCTGAGCAAAGGCTTGATTCATAAGCTAGGCAAAACAGTGCAAGACTTCACCATGTTACTCAGAACGGTGTGCAATTTAAAGTGAATTGTTTATTTCTGAAATTTTTCATGTATTATTTTCAGAAAGCAGTTGACCACAGGTATCTGAAAGCATGGAAAGTGAAAGTGCGAATAAAGAGGGTCTACTGTACTTACCATCCAAATTGATCAATGGCTCTGCATTTTTAGCTGCATTGTCAGCATTTTTTGTATTATCAGATACCGAGTCCTTGTATTTTTCAGCTGAAAAATAGGCAAAAATGCAATTTGTAAAACTGCAACTTAAAACAATCATTGTTTATTTACTGAATCTGAGCCAAACTGGTTATTATAAAACAACTCATCCAATCAAAATTATTTTTGCTATTTAAAAAATCTAGCAGAAGACAATGTGATTATAACTTTCTAATTAATCTAAAATGATTTCTGAATCCTTACACAAGGATCTTTTCAATAATATCTTTAAAAGTAATATATATCAAACATTATTTAAATCAAACATGTCAAACTCACGGCCCGTGGGCCGCATGCAGCCCACAATGAATATTTTTGCGGAAGAAATGCTTTAATAAAAAATTCGTAACTTAATTTTTATAATATCTTGTTATACATTATTAATAATGAACTACAACATTCAATAATGACTGATTACTATAATCATGTTGCATTCATTTCCCTTACACGCCTTACACGCAGGCGCACCATTTCTCTCTACTAATACTCGCAGTGAATATTTTAGCAGCCAATTGCCACGTCACTAGTCTTGGACTGACTTGTTTGGTGTGTGCAACAGGAAATATTTTGCTTTTGGAGAACCAAATAAATAGATTTGCGTTACGCTTATTAATTTGTGCAGTTATTCAGTGTCTGGTAAGTTAATGTTCAAGAAAAATTATTAATTTTTATTAAAATGTCCTATCATTTTATGTTAACGATTACTCATTTATTTCAGCTCTTTGTATTCAGCATGTCTCTATCGAAATAAACCTACGTTTCTATGAAAACTGAAGCTTTTGTTTTTTTGCGGCCCACATAAACTTAAATCTTGTTTATTTGGCCCATGTTAGTTAGCCTTTGAGTTTGACATGCTTGATCTAAATGCTTGCAAACAAAGTATGCTTTCACGGCTTCCTCTAAAACTTGTAGGGGTAAGGGTAAATTTAAGTTACGTGAGATTAAATGCAAACAAACTTACTTTTTGTAAGTTTCTTCCCAAATCTTTTGAAAGCTGTACATAGAACACAAAAACTTTTCTTTCTAAAAAAATCAGCACTTCAAATAATACACCATCATATACAAACCTAAACCTATTTTATGGAAACTTGAAAGCCAGAATTCCAAAGGTAGAGTTTGCAACTTTTACTTGAAAAATATTTAATATACTGAATGTAATGTCCAAATGCCATCTTTTGCTATAATGCTTAGATGATTTGCTATTGAAACGAGAGAAAACAAAAGCATTAAGATTTAAATCAGACAGAAGATAGCTTACAGGAGCTCCCACTGGCCAAATCTGGGATAGCGTAAATATCAAGATACACTATTAGCCCTAACCGGTTTGGCTCAGTGGATAGAGGGTCGGCCTGTGGACTGAGGGGTCCCAGGTTCGATTCCAGTCAGGGGCATGTACCTTGGTTGCGGGCACATCCCCAGTGGGGGTGGGCAGGAGGCAGCTGATCGATGTTTCTCTCTCATCGATGTTTCTAGCTCTCTATCCCTCTCTGTAAAAAAAAAATCAATAAAATATATATTTTTTTAAAAAGATACACTATTAGCAAAAAAATATTGTAAGCCATTGAGTAAAATAAGAATCCACATATACAAACTAATCTAAATAAACAAACAAACTGGAAAGACAGGAAAAGTTCCTCATTAAAAAGCCAACAAGTAAATGTAGAAAGAATGATGGAATTACAAAAACATCATTTGGCAATCATCATCTGCATAATTGACTCAGATGAGACTCATCAAATGGAGCTAAACCTAGATGAAAAAGTTTGAGGAATAAAAGCATACTGACATTATCTCAAAGTATCTCCCAACAATAAACTTATTTATTACAAAGGGGAAATAGTAACTTTAGAATGGAGAAGCCTTAACCATGTGATCAAAGTAATAGCACCAGTAATAGGGACATATTACTAACACATGCCTCCTGATAACGTGCACTTAAAAGAACAAAACATCACTTCTGTGTTCTTAACAGAAGTACAAACCCTGACTCTAATCATGAGGAAACATCAGATAAACCCAAACTGAGGAACAGTCAATAACCAGTTAACTGCCACACGTCCAAAACTGAAATCATCCCCACACAGACACTTATGACATACAAAGGGTTAAATATACGACAGTCTCATGAAGCACAAATAAAGAATGAGGAATTTTTCCAGATTATAGGAGACTAAAGAGACATAACAACGGAATGCAACACATGATCAAAGAATGAATTTTTGGTTTTGTATGAAGAATATTATTGAGCCCAGCCAGTGATTGAGTGTTGACCTATGAACAAGTCAGGGTTCGATTCCCGGTCAGGGCATATGCCCAGGTTGTGGGCTCGATCCTTAGTGTGGGGCGTGCAGGAGGCAGCCGATCAATGATTTTGTCTCATCATTGATGTTTCTCTCTCTCCCTCTCTGAAATCAGTAAAAATATATTAACAACAAAAATATATTGAGACAATTTATAAAATGTGAATAACAGCTATAGAAAAGAGTAGTGAATCAAAGTTTATTGCCCGATTTTGCTAACTATCCTGTAGTTATGTACATTTAGGAAATGCACATTAAAGTACTCAAAGGCAAAAGAGAACCACCTACAACTTAGTATCAAATGGTTTAGAAAAAATTATGTATGTATATTATATATAGAGAGAAGGACAAGGCAAATGAATTAAATGTTAATATTTACAGAATATGAGTATGAGAAAATTTGTTGTATTCTTGCAATTTTTTGTAAATTTTAAATTATGCCAAAAAAAGTTAAAAGAAAAATTTAAGTCTGATTTTAATCACTTTAACTGACAAGCTAACAAAAACCTTTAAAAGTACTAAAGCACAATACAAATTTACAATGGTTTCATCAAATAAGGACAAACATTTTAAATAATTAAAAGTCAAGAAGAATGCAAGGAGTTAATGTAAAACCACAAAAATACAACAGTGCCTTCTACTGATAAGGGACAGTACTACCACTTTAGCCCTTTTCCCCAAAAAGTCTGTTCTTACAATTCTGAATTTTAAGATTACACAAAAACTTGTTTTCTAGTTTAGACTTTTAATATACTTTTGATATAATTTACCTTTCAACTATAATTCAGCTAAAATTTCAAATAAAATTCAAGTATAAATTTCAATATAAAAAATTTACTTTATTTCAGATCGACATCAGTGTATTTCTTTATTAAGTAAAAAAATATCATGCTAGCTAGCCCAAGCTGGCATTGCTCAGTGGTTGAGCATGGACCTATGAGCCAGATCTGCAGGCTCAATTCCTAGTGTGGGGTGTGCAGGAGGCAGCTGATCAATGATTTTGTCTCATCATTGATGTCTCTCTTCCTCCTCCTCCATTCCTCTCTGAAATCAATAAAAATGTATCTGATATCTATAGTTCCTGGTACATAGGTAATCTAAATTAAAGTATTATAAAAATGGACAAATGTGAAATAAATACAGTAAAAGTAAAGCAGAAATAAATTGAAATATGACTACAATTTCATTTGGGAATAGCTGACATACACTTTTGAAAAGCTAGAGAATACTCTGTTAAAATTAACATAGAGTTACCAACTCAAAGCAGAATAAAGACTTCCCTAAAGGTCCTAAAAATCAACTAATGCCACCACGGCTTCTGATTACAACATTTATTCATATGTATTTTCATTTTAAACTAAAATTCAAACTGGAAAAAAAAGGGTTGGAGCTTTTAATATTTCTGCCATAAAGTTTCTGAAATTTAAGTCTGGAGCTGGTTGGTGCTCTGTATTAGAATATGTGAACATTCAAATACTGTATTTGCCAAACATTAAAAGTCTTCTATTATATGCAAAGAAACAGAATCATGACTGCCTACTCCCTTCCAAAGATGCCCATATTCCCAATTCCTTAAACTATGAATGTTACCTTACATGGCAAAAGGACTTTGCAGATGTGATTAAATTAAGGATTATCCAGGTAGGCCCAATGTAATCACAGCACCCTTATAAGAGGGAGCAGGATGATCAGAGATGTGACAATGGAAATAGAGTTAAAGAAAGACTGAAGACGCTATGCTGTTAGATTTGAAGATAAAGGGACAACGTTAAGGAATACAGGCAACCTCCAGAAGATAGGAAAGACAAAGAAAGAAATGGATCTTGCCCTAGATTCCCGAAAAGAATCTGTCAACAACCTGACAGTAAAACAAATGGCTGGGCTTCTGACCTCCAAGACTGTAAAATAATAAACTGTGTTTAAAGTCACTGAGTTTGTGGTAATTTGTTACAATAGCAATAGGAAACTAATACAGGTACAGTACCATGTAGGAAGTAAAATTGAGTAAGAGCTTACAATTTAGTGGGGCAAATAAGACATAAGTCAAAATGGAAAGTGAATGACTTAAAAGGTATAGAGTTAAAAACTATGAAAGTTCAGAAGGAAATGCTAATTGGTATTTGTGCTGGATCTTATAAGGATGAGCAGGATTTAGAATGTGTAGAGAATAGAGTGAAATGGAATATTAGTCAAAGGAATATGTAA